>NC_025997.2:65881646-66181646 GCF_000442705.2 Elaeis guineensis
ACTCTTAACCTAATCGGGTCAAACCCAACGAAATCCAATTCAATTGGACTTGATCCAAAAATAATTACTCAATCAAATTGAGTTAATTAGTGATCAATCACTAATTAAATCTCTCATAAATACTGAGTCCAAATCGATAGGCAATCAGGCATCAGAATTCATCGATATATAACCCTGATCGAAAAATCCCAACCAGTGAGACTCTTGACCCCAGTACCCATAATGTGTGGAACTCATGATCAGAGAATCTGATTCTCGATCACTGAGTCTCAAACATGTAATATTCTATATCAGCCATCAGATCAGATAGGAACCTCTAATGTGTGTGACCCCACAGGTTCGAACCTAAGCGGTAGCACAGGAACCAATTCCTGTACTAATCGAAGTGACCATCTAGCAATGGTACCTGACATCTGGATAGGTCGAAGAGTCACAATCACAACACTCAGAACCTACATGAATATAGTTACTGTATAATTCATCCTTTTGACCCCTGTGTTTAGGATGACTCAGGGTTAAACTGTCAACCCTGATTAGATCATCCGAATCGTGCTCAACTCAAGCAGTCCTGTGACTCCTCACAAAGACTACCCTAGCCAAGGTTTACTAAATTGAAACACGACTGTACACAGCTCCTAAACTAGAGTGGTCAATCCCATCATGACATATGCACCGACAAGTCAAGTACTTGACTACACCCAGCAGCCTTCCATCACTGAATTAGAAATTCAGGTAGTCCAGTGCCTAAGTACAGTGAGTTGCTTGCAATCACCGTAGCGGTCTCAGGTCGGAGGGACATTTATACCCATATTCCATCGGAGCAAATCTTGACAACAGAAATAGCGCCGGAGTCGATCACGTTCAGTGCAGATGTACCCTTACATCTCACCTATATGCCATACCAGTATCTCCACACTCATTGGTTAAGAGGACAACCAACCTATATGGCACACAATATCTATGCTTGATAAATGTTGTCATCCTTGGTAACAACGTATCATTTGGTCGCGAACAGATTTAAGGACTAAATGACAAATCCTCCTTTGTCGAGTCTAAATAGTCCTAAGGACTTCACCACAACATAGGAGTTCATTAGAAGATGAAACATTTTGTAATGAAAAATATCAAAATAATTTTTATTAATTCATAATTTATGCATAAATACAAAAATGAGCACAACCATCAACAGACTGACGATTAGCTTTGGGACACTATTCCCAACAATCTCTCACTTTGCTTAAAGCCAATCAGTGCAGTATCTAATACCCATCTTCGACTTGTAGTTGTCGAACTCCTTCATCGCAATGGCTTTAGTGAATGGGTCGGCCAGGTTCTCCTTTCCATCGATCTTCTGAAGGTCGACGTCACCTCGATCCATAATTTCTCGGATGAGATGGTAGCGACGCATAATATGCTTCGTCCGCTGGTGTGCCTTGGGTTCCTTCACCTGAGCAATGGCTCCAGAGCTGTCACAGTAGAGCAGAACTGGACCAACAAGGGAGGGTGCCACTCCAAGCTCGGTGATGAATTTTCTCAGCCACACTACTTCTTTGGCAGCATCTGATGCAGCGACATACTCCGCCTCGCAAACTGAATCAGTCACTGTGTGTTGCTTGAAACTCTTCCAGCAGATAGCCCCACCATTAAGGGTAAAAATAAATCCCGACACACTTTGCTGTCATCATGATCAGACTGGAAACTAGAGTCTGTAAACCCTATAAGTCTCAAGTCCGATTCACCATAAACAAGCCACTGGTCCTTAGTATTTCTTAAATACTTCAGGATGGTTTTAACAACCTTCCAGTGATTCTCCTCTGGATCAGATTGGTATCTACTCACTACCCCTAGTGAGTATGCCACATCCGGTCATGTACATGTCATGGCATACATGATAGATCCCACTGCCGAAGCATATAGAATCCTACCCATACGCTTTCTCTCTTGAGGTGTTGTCGGACAATTCCTCTTCAAGAGAGAAATTCTATGGCCTATCAGAAGATAGCTTTTTTGAAATTCTCCATGCTGAACCTCTTCAGTATAGTATCAATGTACGTGGACTGAGATAAACCAAGCAACCTTTTAGATCTATCTCATAGATCCTCATCCCTAGGATGTAGGAAGCTTTTCCCAGATCCTTCATGGAGAACTGTGACGACAGCCAAATCTTTATTCCTGTAATACAGGGACATCATTCCCGATTAAGAGAATGTCATCCACATATAATACAAGAAATACTACTACTGGGCCATTAGCCCACTTATAAATGCATGGCTCTTCTCCGTTCTTAACGAAGCCATACGTCTTGATCGTCTTATCAAAATGTATGTTCCAACTCCGTGATGCCTACTTAAGTCCATAAAGGGACCTCTGTAGCCTGCACACCTTAGACTTATCTATGGATGTGAATCCTTCAGGTTGTATCATATACACCTCTTCATTTAAGAAAGCTATCTTCACATCCATCTGCTATATTTTATAGTCCAGATGGACAGCTATCGCAAGCATAATCCGAATGGATTTGAGCATTGCCACAGGAGAAAATATCTTGTCATAGTCTATACCATAACGTTGACGATATTCCTTGGCAACCAGACGGGCTTTATAGGTTTCCACCTTTCCGTCTACGCCTCTCTTCCTCTTGAAGACCACTTACACCCTATAGGTTTTACTCCTTTTGGTGGGTCAACCAATGTCCACACATCGTTGACCTTCATGGACTCCATTTCAGATTTCATGGCCTCCAGTCATTTCTCAGAGTCGGGTCTCTACATTGCATCCATGTAGGTGATCGGATCCTCATCGTTTTCATCAAGTTCGATAGGATCGCCATCTCGGACCAAGAAACCAGAGTATCTGTCTAGTTGACGTGGTACTCTACTAGATCGCCTTAAGGGTGCTTGAACAATGGGCTCCGGATCTGATCTAACCAAATCCGGTTTAGGTTCAGCAACTTGTGTCAGTTTTTCCACCTGCCGAACTTCGTCAAGTTCGACCTTAGAGGCGACAGTCCCTTTACCAAGAAACTTCTTTTCCAAAAAGATTGCCTTAAGGCTGACAAACACTTTTTGCTCATCAGCTAGGTAGAAGTAATACCCTTTGTTCTCTTTTGGGTACCCTATAAAATTACACTTGTCAGACCTAGATCCAAGCTTGTCCGTAATTAAATATTTAACATAAGCCGGACACCCCCAAACCCTAAGGTGCGAGAGTACTGGCTTATGTCCTATCCATATCTCATATGGCATTTTGGTTACAGACTTACTCAGAACTCTATTTAGAAGGTAACAAACTGATTCAAGTGCATATCCCTAGAGAGAGATCGGCAGACCAGCAAACCCCATCATTGATCGAACCATGTTCAACAAGGTCTGATTCCTCCTTTCAGATACACCATTATGTTGTGGTATTCCAGAAGGAGTCCATTGAGAGAGAATCCCATTCTCCCCAAGATATGTCAGAAAATCATTGGAAAGGTATTCACCTCCTCGATCAGATCGAAGAGTTTTAATACACTTTCTAGTTTATTTTTCTACCTCATTTCGAAATAGTTTGAACATTTCAAACGACTCCGATTTATGCTTCATTAAATAGACATACCCATACCTCGATAGGTCATCTATGAAGGTTATGAAGTAGAAATATCCACCTCTTGCACTTGAGCTCATGGGTCCACATACATCAGAATGTACCAAACCCAAGAGTTCACTGGCTCGCTCACCTTTTTCAGTAAAAGGTGATTTGGTCATTTTACCAAGAAGACAGGACTCATAGGTTGGAAGTGATTCACAATCACCTACTTCAAGAATTCCTTCTTGAGCCAACCTGTTTATCCTGTTTTTATTGATATGACCTAGCCTACAGTGCCAAATGTAGACTTCTGGCACATTATCTATTCTAGGGCGTTTACCAGAGGTTTGAACCACATTAACAGGTTGTGATAGAAAGTAAATTCTATTATTAAGTTGTCCAACAAACATTGTAACACCATTCAAAATGATATTGCAAACATTTTTTTTATTAAAAATTGATAACCGTTCATGGCCAAAAGGCCTACAGAAATAATTTTTAATAAAAAGCTTGGACAATAGTGACATTCACTCAGAATTACATTTTGAGAATTGATTACAAGGTTCATGATTCCTAATGCTAGAATTGGAACTTTACTTCCATCTCCAACGTTCAAGAATCTCTCGCCTTCATCAAATCTCCTACTGACCTGCAGACCCTACATCGAATTGCAAATATGATAAGGGCTTCCGATATCCAATACCCAGGTAGCAGTATCACAAATGGAAAAGTTGCAAGGTGTTATCATATAAGTACCTTGCTTCTTCTTCGGCCTGTTCGGGTCCAGGGAAGCAATGTATAAAGGACAGTTCCTCTTCCAATGCCCCTGCTTCTTGCAAAAGAAGCACTCCACCTGATTCTGGTCGGGCTTGCGCTTCTTGGTCTGACCTTGTGCAGATGTCCCAGCATGCAGCTGCACCTTCTTATTATTCTTCTTCTTGTTCTTCTTCTTCCCTTTCTTAAAGGGTCGACGACCAGAAGAAGATCCTCGCACAATATTCACTGACTCCTTATAGAGCTGGTGATCCTTCTCAAAGTTCTGCAGCAACCCCAACAAACCGTGGTAGTTCACTGCAGGCTTTGTCATCTAAAAATGAGTAAGGAAGGAGAGGAAGGACTTGGGCAATGAATTAAGGATCGCATCCTTACCGAGCTGCTCGTGCAGGGGAAAGCCTAGTTTAGTTAGGCGCTCAATCATTTCGATCATGTACAGTACATGATCAGTGACTAAGGCTCCATCCCTCATCTGAGCATTGAAAATGGCACAACTAGTTTTGTGCCTTTCAATGTCGTCAGATATGCCAAAGGAGTCATTCAACATTTGAAGCATCTCTTGTGGCTGGGCATTCTCGAACCTATGGCTGAACTCATCATTCATTGCCACCCGCATAAGTTACTAAACGATGGTGCGGTCGTTGAGCCACTTCTGATAAGTGTCTCGGACCATCCCTCTAACGTTTGGGGCTGGCTCCTCAGGTGCTGGATCTGTTACTACATAAAGGATCCGCTCATGCTCAAGGATGATTTTTAATTTTTGATACCAGCTATCGAAATTAGGTCCCATGAGCTTGTCATTATCTAATAATGATCGGAGGGACAGGGTAGTGGTCATAGCTGCATAAAGAAAAACCAGACCTCTATTAGTACATAAATTATAAATACTAAAGACTTGGACTTTAGTCTAAAGTTTCTCCCAGTATTTTTATGAACTGGTAGCCTCAACCTCCAATTCGAGGAATTACTTTAATTTCTTAGTGGGTACTAGAATCCACACAGACTACACACGAGCCCAACTTTGGTTGGTCAACCCATGTGCATCTATGGGTAGGTTCATAATCAGTTGTTTCTGTAAATAACTTCTAGTAATTGATTTTGCCCCAGAACCTAATCAGTAGGCTTTGGCCTCCACTGAAAAGATCTGGTTAGGTCCAACCATTAACATGATTTGATTTGGTGAATCAGACCAATAAATGATCAGGCCTGACTTTGGCCAGCCAACCTAACCACCATCAGAAAGACTCAAACCAAATTATCATATTATGAATGATAATTCCATTAGTCAATAAGCACCAGGCCTTTGGGCCTCCAATGACTATTAAACTAATGGACTCATTATCACTCACTTAATGGGAGGCTATGACTTAGTTATCAATATAACTTAATCATTTTTAGGGACTTAATAATTTTTGAGGATTTTATTAAAGGATAGATGAGAAGAAAATATCCAGCCAATTTCAATCCTCCCATTGACTTCACCAAGTCAGATTAAAAAAGATTTAATTAAAGCTGGCATTAGGAGCACCTAAATCAGTCAAACTGATTTACCTAATGATATGGGTGAGCCCTAATCACCAAGTGATCTAATCAAAACCTAATTCACCAGATTGGCCAGGTAAGTGAGATTAGTGGTGGGGATAAGTCATTAACTCGTCAGAGATCGAATCACTGTGAGTAGCTCCCGCTTAAAAACCACTGGTCAAAATGCCAAACTTATCTTAGACACCAACCAGTTCATTAGTTTTAATTTGATCAACTTATTAAATAGGGTTCCACCACGTAGCCATAAATTAAGTCCATCTTGGTCTAGTTAAAGACATGGACCCATTCAACTACAACTATTGGAGTTGAGTCTAGAGTATACTTGACCTAATCTAATTCAACTTTTGATTAGATTTGACCAATTACTCTAATTTAGTCCATTTCTTTAAGCTAACCTTAGGTCTAACCCAATTATGGACCTAATCCATCTAACCCATTGACTCACAAGTTTATGCAATTGTCTTAGATCTTAATTCACAATTCTAGACCTACTAGACAACACTTAATTCTTTTAATTAAGTATTTGGACTGATGGGTCAGGGTTTGATATTTCGAAAATAATTTTCAAATTTGAAAGGTTTTATTTTCTGTTCACCAAATATGTTGACTCATTTCACAAATAGATCAGCACATTTCATAAATAGCAATCCTATTGCTAATTACATAATAGAAAATAACTCAATCAAAATAAATCATGAATATTCCTTTAGATCTAATCTAACACATTCATGATAAATTTTATAATTGAACCTTTACAATTAATTCCTTTCGCTGCTTCATCTGCATGGGATATAATTGCAGCGACACCCCTACCACCATAGGAGACCCCATCGAATGGGAGGAGAGGGCCTTTAAACCCTACTTTTCTCCTATGACCGGACGGCCATGGCAACCAACCCAATTCGATTACTTGCTACTTGGATCAAGTATATCTAAATATACCAATTTCAAAATTTAAATTTCAAATTTTAAATTTCAAATTTCAAATAAATTTTAAATTTCAAATTTCAAATTTCAAATTTTTGAATTTCAAATTTTGAATTTTAAATTTTGAATTTCAAATTTGAAATTTCACCCAAATTTCAAATTTCAAATTTTTAAATTTTGAATTTCAAATTTCAAATTTTAAAATTCAAATCTTAAATTTTAAATTTTAAATTTTAAAATTTTGAATTTTGAATTTCAAACAACTTTCAAAATTCAAATTTCAAATTTTAAATTTCAAAATTTTTAATTTTGAATTTCGAACAACTTTCAAAATTCAAATTTTAAATTTTAAATTTTAAATTTAAACTTTTAGATTATAACTTAATCTACGTATGCAAATATATATATAATATCTAAGAACCCGCTCTGATACCATTTGTGGGGAAAATTCAGTGCAGGGGTAAAATGGTAATTTCAAAACTTTTTTAAAATTATGATTTTACAGTGAAAAAATATTAATTAATCTAATTAATTAACATAAATTTATCCTACACTAGGATCTAAATATGATATATAGCATACATTCATTTAAATTTGAAATTCAAATTCGAACAGTAAACACTATACTGTAATGTGTTCAGAACACAATACCTTTGTGCGGGTAGTAGATCGCCGTAATCTGATCACCGTCGGGAGAGTCTGATCATCGCGATATAGCCACATAGTATGTTTGGCCTCTGCGGATCGTCCACACGAAGCTTCCGATCTGATCGACTCCTCACGAGTGCTAGCTCGTTGTAGAGCCCTTTTGACGGTGGATGCTGATCGAACTCCTTCGATTGATGTTTGTCGATTCTTCAGACACTCCAGATCATCAACAGACATGCTTGAGAGGATGTTGAAGATCTCCCTAAGATTTTGTGGGCTCACGATACTCGTAGCTCACTTTCTCACTTCCCGAACCCCAAGTTAAAACTCTAGGGAATTCACCAGAAACCTTGCACCCACTTTTCTTTCTTTTCTTTCTTTTTCTCTTGGAAGGATATGGACTTCCTTCTCACACACAAGACTTCTCACGCCCCAAAATTTTTCTCCAAAAATCTTCTTCTTCCACACCCCACTCTTCTCCTCCTTTTATAACAACGTCAAACATCTTATCCAAAAGAAAGGATAAAGATGAGTAATTGCACATTTGAATTCCAATCAAATTTTGAATTCAAATGGACACCAACTCATCCCTTATCCACTAAAGATATGAGGCATGGCTTAAATTGTGCATGGAGTGATTTCATGAGAAACCTTTTCTCATGTAATAAATAGGGCAAAAAAAAGAGATAAGGTGCAAAGATTGATTGCCCATTCAAATTCAAACTTTATTTTGAATTTGAATGGCCAACCAATCATCCTTATCCATCCATTTGGCACATTAAAGTAGGGCGTGGAGAGGGCTTGGCATGAGGAAAAAATTCATGAGAAGTTCCTTCTCATGAATCCAAATGGGTGCAATGGAAGTGAGGTGGCGCATGGAGATTGGGTCAAGGTGGTTTAATTATTTAAACCAACCTAATTGAACCAAATAAGTTAGGTCCAATTAGACTAATTTAAACCCAACATAATTAGACTTAATTAGGCTTAATAAAATCTTAATCAAATCAGGAATTGATTAAGCCCAACCCCTGATCAAATCAGGGACCAAACCATCTCGATGACTAGATCAACTCTTAACCTAATCGGGTCAAACCCAACTGAATCCAATTCAATTGGACTTGATCCAAAAATAATTACTCAATCAAATTAAGTTAATTAGCAATCAAATCACTAATTAAATCTCTCATAAATACTGAGTCCAAATTCGATAGGCAATCAGGCATCAGAATTCATCGATATATAACCCTGATCGAAAAATCCTAACCAGTGAGACTCTTAACCCCGATACCCGTAATGTGTGGAACTCGTGATCAGAGAATCCTGATTCTCGATCACTGAGTTCCAAACATGTAGGATTCTATATCAGCCATCAGATCAGATAGGAACCTCTAATATGTGTGACCCCACAGGTTCGAACCTAAGCTGATAGCACAGGAACCAATTTCTGTACTAATCGAAGTGACCATCTAGCAATGGTACCCAATGTCCGAATAGATTGAAGAGTCGCAATCGCAACACTCAGAACCGACATGAATATGATTAGTGTATAATTCATCCTTTTGACCCCTGTGTTTAGGATGACTTAGGGTTAAACTGTCAACCCTGATTAGATCATCCGAATCATGCTCAACTCAAACAGTCCTGTGACTCCTCACAAAGACTACCCTGGCCAAGATTTTGCTAAATTGAAATACGACTGTACATAGCTCCTAAACTGGAGTGGTCAATCCCATCTTG
Source organism: Elaeis guineensis (assembly GCF_000442705.2). Classification (NCBI taxonomy): domain Eukaryota; kingdom Viridiplantae; phylum Streptophyta; class Magnoliopsida; order Arecales; family Arecaceae; genus Elaeis; species Elaeis guineensis. The sequence continues at coordinate 65,890,845 of NC_025997.2, forward strand.
ACACACGCACCGACAAGTCAAGTACTTGACTACACCCAGCAGCCTTCCATCACTGAATTAAAAATTCAGGTAGTCCAGTGCCTAAGTGCAGTGAGTTGCTTGCAAGTCACCGTGGCGGTCTCAGATCGGAGGGATATTTATACCCATATTCCATCGGAGCAAATCTTAACAGTAGAAATAGCTCCAGAGTCGATCATGTTCAATGCAGATGTACCCTTACATCTCACCTGTATGCCATTCCAGTGTCTCCACACTCATTGGTTAAGAGGACAACCAACCTATATGGCACACAATGACCTATGCTTGATAAACGTTGTCATCCTTGGTAACAACGTATCATTTGGTCGTGAACAGATTTAAGGACTAAACGACAAATCCTCCTTTGTCGAGTCTAAATAGTCCTAAGGACTTCACCACAACATAGGAGTTCATTAGAAGATGAAACATTTTATGATGAAAAATATCAAAATAATTTTTATTAATTCATAATTTATGTACAAATACAAAAATGAGCATAACCATCAACAGGCTGACGATTGGCTTTGGGACACTATTCCCAACAGCCTCTTCCTCATCCCTTGTTTTCTTTTCTTCAAAAATCTTTTAAACTTTCTAGTGATGAGGGCTATTTCTTCATTTTGCTCTTTATTTTCTATTTCATCAGATTTCTCATCGAGTGGAGCAATAGATTTGAGGGTGATTATTCTCTTCTTCTTGACATCTTCTTCTTGATGTTGTTTCATGCTTAACTCGTGTGTCATTTGTGATCCTAGAAGCTACTCCAAAGATAAGACATTCAGATCTTTGGCTTCTTGGATTGTGATCACTTTGGCCTTCCAAGTCCTTAGTAAAGACCTAAGAATCTTTCTCACAAGATTGCTGTTAGAATAACACTTATCAAGACTTTTTAGATCATTAATAATATCCATAAAATGAGTAAATATTTCAGTTATTGATTCATCATGCTCTATTTTAAAGAGTTCATATTTGTGCACAAGCATGTTAATTTTTGATTCCTTAACTTGATTAGTGCCTTCATGAGTTACTTCTAACCTATCTCATATTTCTTTAGCCAACATGCATGTTGAAATATGATTAAACTCATTAGCATCTAAAGCACAATAAAAAATATTCATGGCTTTAGCATTGAGTTAAGCCATTTTCTTGTCAACTTCATCCCATTCTCTTTCGAATTTGGTTGATTCTACACCATCAATTATCTTAGTGGGTGTGTGTGGTCCATTAACTATGATACTCCACATATCATAGTCAAGAGCTTGGATAAAAATTTTTATCCGAGCTTTTCAATAGCTATAGTTTGACCCATTGAAAAGTGGAGGTCAATTTTGTTAGGATTTGATGCCTCGAGATTCAGTCCACATTGAACTCACAGCGAGGTTCATGGCGAAAAATAAAATCTAACGAGACCAAGATCACCTGAAATGGAGCTCGGATGGAGGAGATACGAGCTTTTGAAGTGGCACGAGATTCGAGGTGGTGGAGGACCACCGGCGGCCGGTGGCAGCGGCGCGGCCGCAGGCGGCAGCACGTGGGATGCGCGACCCAGGCCCGCGCGGGATGCGCGACCCACACGGGCAGGTGGCCCAGGCGGGTGCGCGGCCCAGCCTGGCGTGCGGCCCAGGCGGGTGTGCGGCCCAGTCGGGCACGCGGCCCCGGCGCATGCGGGTCCATGCACGGGAGCGGGCCGGCCCAGGCGGCCTGCTGGCCCTATTCTCTGGTCCACCATGGATCGGGCGGTCCACGGTTAGGCCTGTGGACCGCATGGGCGTTTCCCACACGTTTCTCGCGGTCCATGATACTATTTCGTGAATCGGAGCACGATCTGAGGGCGTGGGTGGCTCCCGATCTTGATCCGACAGTCCAGGGGTTATCTGACTTTGTTTAGGACTCCTAATCCTTCTCTAATTTGGTTTTAAACCCTTCTTAAGCCTTTAAAAAGGGCCTGTGACGAACAGTGAAGGTATGGTTTGGATTTTTGTGCCGTACGAAGCCCGTACGTAACCCAAGAGAAGAGAAAGGTGGAAGCGCTGAGAGAGAAGGAGCAGGAGGCTCCTGGACAGTGATCGCCAGGCACTTCAGGGGTTCAGGGGGGTCTTCAAAAGGGAGAGAGCTTTTGTGAGGGAAACTTCTAGTGAGAGAGAATTGGGTGTACAAGGGTTGAGGGTGAGGTCTCCTCTTATAAAATTTCTTTTTCATAGTGAAGTTTGCATGCCTCATGGAGGCGAGCCCTTTTATGGCTGATCCACGTATTTTGATTGTTTTTTTTTTATTTTATTTTTTCTTTCTTCCTGCTGCATCGCGTGGTACTGAAAAGATCTTGGAAGGTGGTGTCCTGACCAGACATCCACCCAACAAGTGGTATCAGAGCCAGGTTGGTACAAGGACGCAGATTGCAGTGGTGGTGAGCAAGACTGAAGATGGAGAAGATGGGAACAATCAAGATGGAGATCAACAAGTTCAATGGTAAGAGCAATTTCTCCTTGTGGCAAGCAAGGGTGAAGGATGTGCTCATCCAACAGGGGTTGATCGATGCTCTCTTATGCGATGAGAAGCCGACCACCATGGAGGTGCGGGATTGGAAATGGCTACAGATGCAGGCGGTGAGTATCATCCGCTGTACCTGACGAATGAGGTGGTGATCCATGTGCTGAGCGAGACTTCCCTGACGGTGCTGTGGTCGAAGCTCGAGGAGTTGTACATGACGAAGTCTCTCACCAACATACTTTTCCTCAGGAGGCAGTTTTACCAATTGTGAATGACTGAGGGACAGAGCATGCAGGAGCATTTGAGCCACTTCCAAAAGATCCTCACCGACCTCCTCAGAGTTGGTGAGAACGTTGAGGAGAAGACCAGGACACTGGTTTTCCTGGCGTCGCTTCCCCCTTCATACGAGTCCTTGGTGACTGCTCTTCTAGTGGGAAAGAGCACTATCAAGATGGACAAGGTCACCACGGTGATACTCCAGAATGAGATTCTCAGGAGGGATAACCCAGCTTCGAGCTCAGGTGGCGGTAGCTCAGCTTTGGTGGCTTCTGGAAGAGCAGGAGGTGGTAGACGGAGCGACAGGAGATCGCAATGAGGGCGGTCTAAGTCCAGGAGGGACTTGAGCAAAATTAGGTGTTATCAGTGTGAGGAGTTGGGGCATCTAGCCAGAGATTATCCTCAACTGAAAAATCGGATGGTGGCTGCTGTAGCGACGGTCGGCAGCGATTTAGATGGAGATGTCCTGGAGATATCTGATGAGGTATCTACTTCTTCCCAGCAGTGGATATTAGATTCTATATGCCCCTATCATGTGTGTTGCAAAGAGGAGCAGTTTGACTCTCTGGAGAACAGTGAGGGCACTGTATATCTGTCGGATGGATCGAGCTATGCGATCAGAGGCATTGGGACAGTCAGTTGGAGGACACATGACGGTGTAGTGAGGAGATTGGGGGAGGTCCGATACATACCCAATTTCAGGTGGAATCTTATCTCACTTAGCAGACTGGATTCGAGAGGCTACAGGACGGTAGCTGGTGGAGGAATCCTGAGGGTGCTACGCGGCAATAGAATTATGCTGGAGGGGAAGAAGGGGAGCAGAGGATATTATTACCTGGTAGGGAGCCCAGTGCGAGGTGGAGCTTCAAGAGCCAGGTGGAACCCAGAGCGAGGTGGAGCTCCAGGAGGCGGATCGGGCACGAGACAGGAGACTCGAGAGGATGAGAGGCGATGTCACAAGGTGAGATTCCTATTACCACAGGATGATGCCCCGAGCAGGTCTCAGGTCAGGAGAAGCACAGCATACGATGGAGATGGGATCGAGTAGCCTGGCTCAACTCCCATATTTGCCCATCCATGATCAGCAGGCGATTGCCCCAGGGCATGGAGGCGAGGAGATCCAGAAGCTCTCGAAGTTTGGAGGAGGCCGAATATCGAGTCGAGGTGGAGATTGTTAGGATTTGATGTCTCAAGATTCAACCCACATTAAGTCTACAGCAAGGTTCGTAGCGAAAAATGGAGTCCAACGAGACCAAGATCACCTGAAACGGAGCTCGAATGGAGGAGATACGAGCTTTTGAAGTTGGCATGAGATTCGAGGTGGCGAAGGACCACTGGCGGCCGGTGGCGGGCGGCGGCACGTGGGACGCACGACCCAGGCCCGTGCGGGACGTGCGACCCACGCGAGCGGGCGGCCCAGGCAGGCGTGCGGCCCAGCCTGGCGCATGGCCCAAGCGGGCGCACGGCCCAAGCACGTGCGGGCCCACGTGCGGGGCGGGCCGACCCAGGTGGCCTGCTGGCCTTGTTCTCCGATCCACCATGGATCGGGCGGTCCACAACTGGGCCTGTGGACCGCGTGGGCATTTCCCATACATTTCTCGCAGTCCACGGCACTATTCCATAGATCGGAGCATGATCTGAGGGCGTGGGTGGCTCCCGATCTTGATCCGACGGTCCAGGGGTTATCTGGCTTTGTTTAGGACTCCTAATCCTTCTCTAATTAGGTTTTAAACCCTGCTTAAGCCTTTAAAAAGGGCCTGTGACGAACAGTGAAGGTGTGGTTTGGATTTTTGCACCGTACGAAGTCCATACGAAACCCAAGAGAAGAGAAAGGCGGAAGAGCTGAGAGAGAAGGAGCAGGAGGCTCCTGGACAGCGGTCGCCAGGCACTTCAGGGGTTCAGGGGGTCTTCAAGAGAGAGAGAGCTTTTATGAGGGAAACTTCTAGTGAGAGAGAATTGGGTGTACAAGGATTGAGGGTGAGGTCTCCTCTTGTAAAACTTTTTTTTCATAGTGAAGTTTGCATGCCCCGTGGAGGCGAGCCCTTTTGTGGCTGATCCACGTATTTTGATTATTTTTCTTTTGTTTTGATTCTTCTTTCTTCCTGCTGCATCGCATGGTACTGAAAAGATCTTGGGAGGTGGTGCCCTGGCCAGACATCCACCCAACAGGTTTGTAGACTGCCCCTCGACTAGCGAAGCACCAACTTGAGTTGCCATAAATCTTTAGCTCTTTGATGGTTAAATCAAAGTAGGACTACAACACCGAGCTCTGATACTACTTGTTGCCCAGCTATGCAACCCAAGAGGGGGGTGAATTAGATTTTTAAAATGTTAATGTCAAATTTAGAACCACAAGGATTAAATAATAATAAGTTATATGTAGTAAGTAATTTAAGCAAGATGTAGAAATGAGATACAAGCATGCAAGAAAATAAAGAAACTTAGAAAGAGAACAAGTAGGCACAATACAAACAATCTAGATTTATAGTGGTTTGGTGCCAACCTTGCACCTACATCCACTCCCCAAGCTCCTACTTGAGAATTTAAATCCACTAAAATGTATTCAACAAGAATACAACGTCGGTACCTCTGACTCTAGATATCCCAAGTTAGAATACTTATTTTTTGGATACAAGCCAACCCAATACAATCCGATTCAAGGTTTGGACTAACTTTTCCAAATTTTGAAACCCTTCCAAAACTAAAAATCAAGATAAAAATAGAGTATGAGAGTTAATCACATAAAAATATAAGTTTAGCTCCTTTAATGAGCAAATAAAATTTTAAATACACTTTACACAATAAGGAAGAAGCTTTTTTAATTTTTTTCAAGGTTGTTGAAGACTTGAATGAGCTCTTGAGAGGTTGGTGAACTTGAAATGAAAGCTTTTTTGCTTGAAGAGTGCTTTTTCCTTAGGGCTAAAATGAATGCTTGAAAACTTATGAAAACCTTATCTTTTTCCCTCCTTCAAGTGTCTTTATATCTTCAATAGATGCTCGAGACAAATTTAGACTGAAATAGAGTCATTGGAGTGTATTAAATGAGCATTAAATGCAGCCAAAATGAGTTGAAAAACTAACTGTTATGGAGATTTTCCATCACAGGGGTCGACTCATAGGGTCGACCTCTATAGCGCAGAATAGAAAGTCACTGTTCTATATCTTTGGCCAGCACAGCAACAGAGGTCAACTCATAGGGTCGTCCTCTTTGGGTATTCCAGCCAAAAATAGCATGTCGTTCAGTCCCTTTTGATAGAAGTCGACTCTTTTCTTTAAACTTAATTTTCTCTCAAAATATATATCCAAAAAATATAAAATTATCTCCAATAGATCACAAATCTTCTGTTCTTATTTTTGAGGCTCTCGAATCAGATCTTGGTAAAATTACAGTTTTACCCCTGAAATACAATAATTTTTTTTTCAAGCCAAAATCATTAGTAATTCTCTCAAATGTATTGTAATCATCAAAATCAATTTATGGAGCAACAGATATCAATTAAAAAGAAAATGGATAGTGCAAAGCATGTATTTTTAAAATTTTACAACAAAAAATAAAAGATTAAATATTTTAATCTTCTAAACATATCTTGGATCATATTTAAACTACCAATTAAGAATCTATGATATAAAAAATTTATATATAAAATTTGATATAAAATAAAAAACTATATCGATCATATCGATGCCCTAAATCTGATCTAATCGTTAGATCACATCGGTTGAGTTCAGAACTCATCACCTTTTCATGGATTGATGATCTCTGCTACTGATAGGTATGGTACAAAGCTTTTGCTGATATTGAGTAGCCACACAGATCCTCCAACCTCTACAGATCATCCACTCGAAGCCCTAATCGGATCTTCCTTCGCAGGTGTGCTAACTCGCATCAAAAACTCTAAATGGCTGATCCAAGCTCCTTTCTTCAGATCTCCTGGACTCTTCTAGATCAAAGGATGAAGCTTTACAAAGAGATGGTGGTGTGGAAGATTGAACAAGACTCACTTTTATATTTTTATTCTCACAAAATCTAGAGTTGAAACCCTAGACCCTACACCTCACGCCCGAGAGGAAGAACACTTCCTCTATTTCTCACGCACGAAAGCCCAACCCACTCTCAATATTTCATGTCCCAACTCTTAAGTTTCTCATACCAAAAATAACTTCAAATCTCACACAAAACTGATCCCTTCTTAAGAGTGGCGTCCCATGAAAGATAAGGATAAGAAAAAGGTAGTTTCGGTTCAATTTCAAACGTTGGTTGTTCCTTATCATCAATTCAAATCAAATTTGAATTAAATTTTAAATCAAACTTTATTCTCACTTTATGAACTCAGAGAGGGGTTGACTAACATCAGAATGATACAAAAATCTCATATAAAAATACTTTATGCATAGAGAAAGGTGATGGCATGAAAAGAAGAGTCCAACTCAATTTGGACTCTAGATTTCTATTCAAATTCAAATCTATTTGAATTTAAATTTAAAATAATCAATTTTTAATTCAAAAAAAATTAGATGTCAATGTAGAAAAGCTTTTGGGCATAAGAAAAATTTACATAAAAAAATTTTCTCACGTGAAGAATAAGAGGGCACAGATAAAGGAGGTGCAAGGGATTTGAATTCGAATTATTTTTTCATCCAATTAGATCCTTAACCCAACCAAATCAGATTAAATCCAATTAGACTACTAAATATAATCTAATTAAATAATAAATAATCTCAATTAAATTTTAATTAAATCAAAAATTAATTGAGCTCAAGTTTTGATCAAATCAGAAATCAAATACCTTTAGCGATTAGGTCATCTCCTAACCTAATCGGATCCAACCAAATTGAATCCAATTCAATTAGATTTGATCCAAATCTTAATGTTCAATCAAATTAAGCTAATTAATAATCTAATTACTAATCAATCTTCCTATAATTTACCAATAATTAATAAATTAATTTATTACAATTTTTGCATAAGGTTAGTCATCAATCGAATTGATTGTTTTATCCTAGAATGATTCTTAATCGTTAATCAGACATATGATCAGTCAGAAACTTTTTTTGAGTGTGACCCCATAGATTCAAATCTAAGCTGATAGTATAGAAAAAATCTTCCTATACTAATCAAAGTGATCATCTAGCAATGATACCCGACATCCAGATAGGTCGAAAGATTGCAAAGCATCATTCTAGAACCTATCGGCATATGGTTATCGTATAATTTATCCTTTTGATTCAAATACTCAAGATGACCTAGGATTTAACTATCAATCCTGATATGGTCATCCATATTATATTTTAATTTTCAAAATCCATCATATGGATTATCCCGATCGAGGTTTTTTTGAATTGAAACACACTGATACATTAACTCCTACTTATTCGGAGGGATCAATTCCATCTTAACTCACACACTATTTCTCAAGTACTTAATTATGCCCAAAAACTTTTTATCACTGAATTAAAAATTTAGATAGTCCGACACCAAAGCACTGTGAGTTGCTTGCAAGTCACCATGGTGATCTCAGGTCGGAGGGACACTTATACCCATATCCTTCGCGAGCTACTTTTGACAGCAGAGTGCTCAGCAGTTGTCATATTCAGTGAGATGTACTCTTACATCTCACTTATATGCCATGTCAGTATCTCCACACTCTTTGGTTAAGAGGATAACCAATATATATGGCACACAACGACCTATACTTGATATAGCTATCATCCTAATAATAGTATATCATTTGGTCGTAAACTTAAGGTTTAAAGACTAAACGATATATCCTCCTATATCGAATCAAATATCCTAAAGACTTCATCACATAACAGGAGTTCAAAATAAGATATACACAGTGATAAAAAAATTAAATAATATTTATTTATTCAATAATTCATATACAATTATAATAATAAGCTCAACCATCAACAGACTGATGATTGACTTCGAGACATAATTCCCAACAATGCCACCTTAGGAATGGATGAAATTTTGTGTGGCTACTCAACATCAGAAAGAACCTCATACCACACCTATTAGTAATGGCGATCATCGATTTGTGTAAAGGTAATGAGTTCTGAACTCATTCGATTAGATCTAACGGTTAGATCTGATCTAGGGCGTCGATGTGATCATTGCAACTTTTTTTATATCAAATTTTTTATATTTCATGTCATAGATCCTTAATAGGTAGTTTAGATCCAATCTAAAGTATGTATAGAAGATTAAAATATTTAATGTACTATCTTTCGCTGTGTAAAATCTTAAAAATGCATACTTTGAACTGTCAGTTTTTCTTCAAATGGTATCAGAGTCAGGTTGCTTTTGACATAAATATTTTATATATAATTTAATTTTAATTATTTATATTAGATTAAAATAATTAATCTAGAATCTAAGTAGTATGTAGTAATCAAATTAGATAGATCTCCATAGTTGTGGTCATAGGAGAAAGTAGGGTTTAATGGCCCTCTCCTTTAATTCAATGGGGTTCTCCTATGGCATGTAGGGCTGCTGCATGGTCTTTTTCATAAAGATGAAAATGAAAAGTATTAAAATTTTTTATTTTAGATTTGATATATTATATGTTAGATTTGAAATTAAAATTTATTTGATTATGTGATAGGTTTTAAAAATATTTTATAAAAGTTGAAACTGTTTTCAAATATCGAACCCCAACCCATGTTAGCCCAAAACTTAATCAATAATTAAGTGGTCTAAATTTAAGAATCAAAGATCTAAGGCATAAATTTTATAATTCATAGATTTATAGGTTAGCTCAAGTCAAGTCCATTTAACTGGTTTAGACCTAGGGTTAGAAATCATTGATAATAGACTACATTAATAATTGATCAAATCTAATTAATAGTTAACTCTGATTGGATCAATTCTTCTCTTGATCAATTCTCAATAGTAATACTTGGTCAGAGTCCATATCTTTGATTAGCCTAAGATGGACCTTGATTGTAGCTTCATGGTTGAACCCAAGTCTATAAGTTGATTGAATTGAAACTGACTAACCAGTTGATGTCTAAGATAAGTATGACAATTTTGATCGGTAGTCATTAATTGGGAGCTACTTGTATAGATTAAGTCTATGGTAAGTTAATGGCATATTTCTCCCACTATTCTCACTTACCTAGCCAATGTGGCGAATCATGTTTTGATCAGATCACTTAATGATTCGGATTGACCCATGCTAACTAGAAAATTAGTATGATTGATTTAGGTGCCCCTAGTTCAACTTGTCTAAAGTTCTCTGCATGAGTTGGTGAAGTCAGTAGGAGGATTTATGACTGATTGGCTGGACCAACTTATGCCTAGTCTTTTTTTATTTGACTTGATGAAGTCAGCGGGAGGATTAAAATTAACTGATCAAGTCTTTTCTCATCTTTCATTTCATCTAATTAAATTCTTTAAAATTATTAGGTCTCAAAAAATAAAATAGTCATAGTGATAACTAGATCATAGCCTCTCATTAAGTTGGATGATAATAGGTCCAATAGTTTAGATGATCATTGAAGGTGCCACATGCCTGGTGCTCATCTGGCTATCAGAATTATCATTCATAATATGTTGGTTTAGTTATGTCTTTCCAATGATAGTCAGATTGGCTAAGCTACACACAGGCCTAATCATTCATTTATTAGATGTACTAAATTCTGACATGTTAATGGTTGGATCTAACTAGAACTTTCAGTGTGAAGGAACCAGATCTAGGGTTTCAGGGTTAGATCTTGAAACTTTTTCAAGATCATACAGCGGAAGACTAAAATAAATCAAAATTTATTTTCTAAGATCAGAAAATCCCTAGATCTAAGATCCTATTACATGATTATTATATGGCATTAAATCAAAAATTAAAATATATATAAATATAGTATGAACTACATGTTGATCATATCAACATGTTTCTATACTAGCTACATCTAATGTATGTATTAAACAATAGATCAGATCTATTACCTTGCAAGTTAGACGCTCTAACCTCACTGATCTGGGCTTAAGGATGATGTTGCAAGCCGCACACGCATCCGGCCTCTAGGAGTCATCCACACGAGCCCACGAATCTCGATCAGAAGTCCTGCTTTAGGAAATCAGCACAGTATGCTAGTACTGCGCTGATCCTTCTTTGATGGTTGATCAGGTGCCTCCTTCTTCTTGATTTGGACTCTTTCAAAGATGAAAGTAGAAGGAGGAGTTTCAGAACTGAGACACTCTCAGAAAAACTCAAGATGGAGGGAGGAAAGATATGAAAACAAAAACCCTAGAAGAAGACCCTCTTCTTCTTCACATTTTTCTCCCTAGACATCCAAACTTGTATCTTTTATATCTCCACGACCCAAAGGTATTTATCTTTGATTTTTAGATGGCAGAAAGGTCTCTCAAATATCTATCTCTTATTAAAATTTCATAAAGAAACTCATCTTATATAGAGAGATATGATAGAGTCCTTGTCTAGGTCAAACACCTAGTCAAGGCTTATCCAAACATGGCAAGTTAAGGGACGCCCAACTCTTGAGCACCTCCTCCATATTTTCGTACATGAATCACCAGCAAAGGGTTCACAATGTAAACCCTAAAGGCCACAAAAATTCCAAAAAAAATTTGGATAAATTCGGTGCAAAATTGAAAGAGTTTTGGATTTCTAAAACTCTATCTCATAGAATTCAAAATCCAAACTTATTCCTTTTAGATTTGATCCAAACCACCTTCCATGTAAGAAAGAAGAGAAGAGACCTTTTGTGAACGTGAGAGAGCTCTGGGAGAGGGCTTTTGTCGTACAAAATAAGTGGAGATTGGCGTTGAATAAGAGAGAGGGCGTGGAGAAGGCTTATGTGGCGCAAGGTGGAATCCTAGTCCTACTAGGATTCTGTCTCATGACTTGTTTTAATTTGGTTTCCCAAACCAAATCAAATCAAAATTAGATCAACCCAATTAAAATAGGTCTTAACCCAATTAAGAACCTAATTTAATCAGATTAAATTAGATTTAAATCTGATTTAATTTTTTAATCAAATTAGAAATTAAATTGACCCAAGTCCTAGTTGAACTAGGACTAGTCTTTCCTTGCACTTGGCTTATCCAATAAACCAATTGGACTTGATCCAATCAAGCCCAAACTAAATCTAATTAAATCATATTTAATTAGACTTAATCTTAGCCCATTGGCTTAATCAAATTAAGCCAATTAGCAATCAAATTGCTAATCGATCCTCTTGCAACACTTGCACTGGGTTAAATGTCAATCGTATTGATCATTTAACCCTAGAACGATTCTTAATCGTTGATCAACCATCTGATCGGATCATGAACTCTAATGTGTGTGACCTCATAGGTTCGAACCTAAGCCGGTAGCATAGGAACAAATTTCTATACCAATCGAAGTGACCATCTAGCAATGGTACCCGACGATCGGATAGGTCGAATGTGTAGAACAACATCCTTAGAACCCATGCGGATATAGTTTTCATATAATTCATCCCCTTGACCAAAATGATCATAGGATATCCCAGAGTTTAACTGTCAACTCTGATCAGGTTGTCCACATTGTATTTCAAAATATCAAATCCATCTAATGGATTACCCTGGCCAAGGTTTTGCTAAATTGAAATACAGCGACTCATTCTTCTCCAACTCTTGGAGTGGTCAATCCCATCTCGATCACACTCTGACTTCACAAGTACTTGACTATGCCCAGAAGCCTTCCGTCCCTGAATTAGAAATTCAGTTAGTCCAGTACCAAAGCACAGTGAGTTGCTTGCAAGTCACTGAGGCGATCTCAGGTCTAAGGGACACTTATACCTATATCCCATCAGAGACATTCTCGACAGCAGAATGCTCTGGAGTTGGTCACATTCAATGACGATGTACCCTTACATCTCACCTGTATGCCATACCAGTGTCTCCACACTCTTTGGTTAAGAGGAAAACCAACCCATATGGCCTACAGCGACCTATGCTCGATAGAAGCTGTCGTCCTTATTAACAGCCTATCATTTGGTCGTGAACAGTTTTAAGGACTAATCGATAAATCCTCTCTTTATCGAATCTAAATAGTCCTAAGGACTTCATCATAACAACGGAGTTCATTAGAAGATGAAAGCTTATGATGAAGATGCCAAATATATTTTATTTATTAACAAATCAATTACAATACTTGGTTGCTCAACCGTCAACAGCTTGATGATTGGCTTTTTGGGACACATTTTCCAACAACTCCCACTTGTCCTAAAGCCACTCGGCACAGTATCAATACCCATCTTCGACTTGTGGTTGTCGAACTCCTTTATTGCCAGGACTTTAGTGAAGGGGTCGGCTAGGTTCTCCTTTCTGTCGATCTTCTGAAGGTCGACGTCACCTCGACCCACGATCTCTCGGACCAGGTGGAAGCGGTGCAAGATGTGCTTCGTCTGTTGATGTGCTTTGGGTTCCTTCACCTGAGCTATGGCACCAGTGCTGTCGCAGTAGAGCAGGACTGGACCATCGAGGGAGGGTGCTACTCCGAGCTCAGTGATGGATTTCCTCAGCCACACAGCTTCCTTTGCAGCATCCGATGCTGCGATGTACTCCGCTTCACAAACAGAGTCTGCCACAGTATGCTGCTTGAAACTCTTCCAGCAGATGGCTCCATCATTCAGAGTAAAGATATAACCCGACACGCTCCTGCTGTCATCATGGTCAGATTGAAAGCTAGAGTCTGTGAACCCCACAAGTTTCATATCTGACTTGCCATAAACCAACCATTGGTCCTTAGTATTTTTCAAATACTTAAGGATGGCTTTAACCACTTTCCAGTGGTTTTCTCCAGGATCAGATTGGTATCTACTCACTACTCCTAGTGAGTATGCCACATCTGGTCTTGTACATATCATGGCGTACATGATAGATCCCATGGCTGAAGCATATGGGACTCTACTCATACGCTCTCTCTCTTCAGGAGTTGTCGGACAATCCTTCTTAGAGAGAGAAATTCCATGGCCTATCGGTAGATAGCCCTTCTTGGAATTCTCCATGCTGAACCTCTTCAGCACAGTGTCTATGTACATGGACTGGGATAATCCAAGCATCCTTTTAGATCTATCCCTATAGATCTTCATCCCTAGGATATAGGATGCTTCACCCAAGTCCTTCATGGAGAACTGTGATGACAACCAAACTTTTATTCCCTGTAGTGCGGGGATGTCATTCCTGATTAAGAGAATGTCATCCACGTATAAGACAAGGAATACCACAACTGGACCATTTGCCCATTTATAGATGCAGGGCTCTTCTCCATTCTTAATGAAGCCATACGTTTTGATCACCTTATCAAAATGCATGTTCCAACTCTGAGAAGCTTGCTTCAGTCCATAAACGGATCTCTAAAGCTTGCACACCTTGGACTCATCTGTGGATATAAACCCTTTAGGTTGTATCATATACACCTCTTCAGTCAGCTCTCCATTCAGGAAAGCTATCTTTACATCCATCTGCCAGATCTCATAATCCAGATGGGCAGCTATTGCAAGCATTATCCGAATAGATTTGAGCATTGCCACAGGGGAAAATATCTCGTCATAGTCAATACCATAATGTTGACGATACCCCTTGGCAACCAGACGGGCTTTATAGGTCTCCACCTTTCCGTCTGCGCCCCTCTTCCTTTTGAAGACCCATTTACACCCAATGGGTTTAACCCCTTCAGGTGGGTCAACCAATGTCCATACATCGTTGACCTTCATGGACTCCATTTCGAATTTCATGGCTTCAAGCCATTTCTCGGAATCAGGTCTCTGCATAGCATCCATATAGGTGATCGGATCCTCATTATTCTCATCAAGTTCGATGGGATCACCGTTCCGGACCAAGAAACCGTAGTATCTATCCGGCTGACGCGGTACTCTACCGGATCGCCTTAATGGTGCAGGTATATTGGGCTCCGAATCTGATCTAATCATATTCGACTCAGGGTCAGCTATTGGTGTCGGTCCTTCTACCTGTTGAACTTCATCAAGTTCAACCTTAGAGGCAATGGTTCCTTCACCAAGGAACTCCTTTTCTAAAAAGATTGCCTTAAGGCTGACGAACACTTTTTGTTCATCAGCATGGTAGAAAAAATATCCTTTTGTCTCTTTGGGGTACCCTATGAATGAGCATTTGTCAGACCTAGGTCCAAGTTTGTCTGTGACTAATCGTTTGACATAGGCCAGGCACCCCCAGACCCTGAGGTGTGAAAGTACTGGCTTACGCCCTGTCCATATCTCATATGGAGTCTTAATTACAGACTTACTTGGAATCCTATTTAACAGATAACAGGCCGATTCGAGTGCATATCCCCAGAAGGATATCAGCAAGCTAGCAAAAACCCATCATAGATCGGACCATGTCTAACAAAGTCTGATTCCTCCTTTCAAACACACCATTATGCTGTGGTGTTCCTGGAGGAGTCCATTGGGAGAGAATCTCATTCTCTCCTATATATGTGAGAAACTCACTAGAAAGGTATTCTCCTCCTCAATCAGATCGAAGAGTTTTAATACTCTTCCCAGTTTATTTTTCTACTTCACTTCAGAATCGTTTGAACATTTCAAATGAATCCGACTTATGTTTCATCAGATAGACATATCCATATCGGGATAGGTCATCTATGAAAGTTATGAAGTAGAAATATCCACCTCTAGCACTGGTGCTCATGGGCCCACATACATCAGTATGTACTAGGCTCAAGAGCTCAATAGCTCTCTCACCTTTTCTAGTAAAAGGTGACTTGGTCATTTTATCAAGAAGACAGGACTCACAGGTTGAAAGTGATTCACAATCACTAACTTCGAGGATTCTCTCTTGAGTCAACCTGTTTATTCTGTTCTTGTTTATATGACCTAGCCTACAGTGCCATAAGTAGATATCTGACACACTATCTAATCTAGGGTGCTTGCCAGTAGAATAGACTCTTATCAGGCTTGACCTTTTTGGTCTGGCTCTGCACTGATGTCCTAGCCTGAACTTGCACCTTCTTTACTTTCTTCTTCTTGTTCTTCTTTCCTTTCTTAAAAGGTCGAGAACCAGAAGATGAACCTCCCACTAAATTCACCGACTCCTTGTGAAGTTGGTGATCCTTCTCAAAGTTCTGAAGCAACCCCAGTAACCCGTGGTAGTTCTCTTCAGGCTTTGTCATTCTATAATGAGTGAGGAATGGGAGATAAGACTTGGGCAGCGAGTTCAGTATTGCATCTTTCCCAAGCTGCTCATGCAAAGAAAAGTCGAGCTTGCTCAATCATTCCATCAGCTCGATCATGTACAATACATGATCAGTGACAGAGGCACCATCCCGCATTTTGGCATTGAAGATGGCACAACTAGTCTTGTGCCTCTCCACGTCATCGGGTGTGCCAAAGGCATCCTCCAACACTTGAAGCTTATCCTTTGGCTGAGCCATCTCGAATCTGCAACTGAACTCGTCGCTCATGATAGCCAGCATGATATAGCGCACCGTGGTCCGATCACTGAGCCACTTCTGGTAAGTGTCTCTGATTGTTCCACGTGCATTGACAGCTGGCTCCTCAAGTGCAGGATCTATTATCACATATAGGATCCGTTCATGCTCCAGGACTATCTTCAACTTTCGGTACCAGCTACCGAAGTTGGGTCCCACCAACTTATCATTGTCCAACAATGATCGGAGCGATAGGGAAGTGGCCATATTTGCACAAAGGAGAACCATAACCTAATTAGTAATTGATTCATTAAACCTAAAGATTTGGACTTTAATCAAAAGGTTTCTCCCACTATTTTATTCGAATTGGTAGCCTCTACCTTCAATTCGAGGAATTACCCTAATTTCTTAGTGGGTACTAGAATCCACTTAGACTGCACACAAGCCCAACTTTGGTTGGCCAACCCATGTACATCTAAGGGTAGGTTCATAACCAATTGTTTCTCTAAACAATTTCTAGTAATTTTAATTTTGCCCCAGAAACCTAATCAGTAGGCTTTGGCGTCCACTGTAAGGATCCAGTTAGGTCCAACCATTAACATGATCATACTTGGTGTATCTAACCAACGAATGATTAAGCCCAACTTTGGTTGGCTCACCTAACCACCATTAGAGAGATACTTCCAAGTCATCATATGATGAGTGATAATTCCATTAGTCAACAAGCACCAGGCCTTTGGGTCTGCAATGATTATTGAGTTCATGGACTCATTATCAAACACCTTAATGGGAGGCTATGACTCAGTTATCTCCATAACTTTATCATTTTAAGAACCTAATAATTTTAGAGGATTTAAATAATATAGAGGATGAAGTCAGATGAACCAGCTTATCATGATCCTCCCACTGGCTTCACCAAGTCAGCTTAAGGGAGACCATTAAAAGGGCTGGTCTAGGAGCACCTAAATCAGTCACACTGATTTACCTAGTTGACATGGGTCAGCTCGAATAGTCAAGTGATCCGATCAAAACATAATTTCACTAAGAGGCCAGGTAAGTTCGATCAGTGGGAGGGTCTGCCAAAGCTTGCCTTAGACACCATCAGAAATGGCCAGGTAAGCGGGCTCCCAATTAAAAACCACCGGTCTGGTTTACCTTAGACACCAACTGGTTTAATTAGTTTTGATTAGATCAAACTAACAGTTCGTGCTAGACCGCTTAGCCAAGAATCAAGTCCATTTGGTTCTCGTTAAAGACATGGACTTGACCAACTACAACTATTGTAATTGATCTAGAGAATCCTTGACCTAATCTAAGACAACAATTGATTAGATTTAGTCAATTCTCTAATTAAGTCCATCTTTAATCTAACCATAGGTCTAACCCAATTAATGGACCTAATTCCCACTAACCCATTAACCCAATGTGTTATGATTTGTGTCTTAGGTTCTTCAATTCACAATCATAGAACCTAATCAAACAACTTCTTAATTCTTAATTAAGTTTTGGGCTGAGGGTTGGGTTCGGCTTTTCAAAAAAAATAATTTTCATATTTGTAAAATAATTTTACAATATGATTCTACCAATCATATTGCATGTTTGATTCATAATCAAGATGCAAGTGAAATAAACATGAAACTACTTTAGATCTAATCTAAACAGGTTCATGTAATTGAAACAATTTCAACTTTAAACAATTTCTTTGCACAAAAATTATTAACAAAGAGATTTTATTTTAGATTTAAACACCTTTTAAATCTAGTAAATCATAAATTTAATCTAGATCATATCTAATAAATTTATGATTAAAGATAGATCTACACGAACTAGGACAACCTTTGCACTGTAAGGGGTAAACCTTACAGCAGGACAACCTTGCAGTTTGTGATTTATCTAAAATTTTAATTTCAGATTTAATAATCAGATTATAAATTAGATCTAATCTAAAAAATAATCTAAGCATGTATAAATAATCATGTAATAAAGAACCTAGGCTCTGATACCAATTGAAGGAACCAGATCTAGGGTTTCAGGGTTAGATCTTGAAACTTTTTCAAGATCATACAGCGGAAGACTAAAATAAATCAAAATTTATTTTCTAAGATCAGAAAATCCCTAGATCTAAGATCCTATTACATGATTATTGTTGGGTATAAATTACCCGCAGCCGAAATCGACAGCAGAACGGCTCCGCCCGGACTCCTACGGGAGCCGGGCTCCTCCTTCGACAGCAGAACGGCTCCGCCCGGACTCCTACGGGAGTCGGGCTCCTCCTTCGACAGCAGAACGGCTCCGCCCGGACTCCTACGAGAGCCGGGCTCCTCCATCAACAGCAGAACGGCTCCGCCCAGACTCCTACGGGAGCCGGGCTCCTCCATCAACAGCAGAACGGCTCCGCCCGGACTCCTACGGGAGTCGGGCTCCTCCATCAACAGCAGAACGGCTCCGCCCAGACTCCTACGGGAGTCGGGCTCCTCCATCAACAGCAGAACAGCTCCGCCCGGACTCCTACGGGAGCCGGACTCCTCCATCAACAGCAGAATGGCTCCGCCCGGACTCCTACGGGAGCCGGGCTCCTCCAGCAACAGCAGAACGGCTCCGCCAGGACTCCTACGGGAGCCGGGCTCCTCCTTCAACAGCAGAACGGCTCCGCCCGGACCCCTACGAAAGCCGGGCTCCTCCATCAACAGCAGAACGGCTCTGCCCGGACTCCTACGGGAGCTGGGCTCTGCCATCGACAGCAGGGTGGCTACATCCAGATCCCTATGGGAGCCAAGCTCCGTCCTCAGTCTCCGACCTCAGTATCAGCTGCTGGAGCCGGACTCCACCCATGACCTCATCCGAAAGGGGGACCCCTCCCGGACTCCTACAAAGGCCGAACTCCGACTACTATCGAGCCATGATCAACAGATCCGTGTCCTTTGGCAGATAACAATAACTGCCATGATCCTGTTCCACTTCCTGTAGCGGATTCCACGCGGCTCCACCTCCCCCTGCGACAGGTGCTGCACGATCCCACTACCTTCTGACAGGCTGTGTCAACAGCTATGATGCTGCTCTGCTCCCCGCGGCAGGTGCTGCATGATCCCACTACTCGCTGACAACTAGTAGTAACGGACGCCGCTCCACTACCTGCAACAGGCCCTATGTGGCGGGCCATGATGATGGCCACGTGTCTGCTCCATTATCTTTCGCAATCAATTCTCCTGACCATGGGCGGCCCACTACCAGGCGGTTACAAATGTCGCCATCAGTCCGTTGCCTCCCCCGCCTATAAAAGGGGGACTCAGATACGTTATTCTTTAAGCCCTTTTGCCTTATCTCAAAACTCTGCTAAACTCTCCGTTCGAGCACTCCATTCTTGTTGAGGCAGAGAACTGACTTGAGCGTCGGAGGGTCTTGCCGGAGCAACCCCACCTCCGGTTTAGACTTCCCTTGTAGGCCCCGGCGGCGACCGCGGCTTCCTCAACTCCAGCTTCTCCGACGCAGGCAGATTTTTGCACCAACAGGATTGGCGCTAGAGGAAGGGTTGCGTGTCTTCGCAGCACCCTTGTTCTTGAAGGAGCAATCAACGGACCCGCTTCCGGCCATCTTTTCCGGCACCCAATTCTCTTTTTCTCATCCGATGCCCTCCCGTGAGGTTTCCGCACAACTACCTCCGGCTATGGTTGATGATAAAGGGTGGCCGGATGACCAGCCTTCGCCGGATCCCGTCAACGTCATCTCGGGAGAATCCCGATCGGAGGCAACCAGCACATCAGCTGCACCCCTCAAGCGACAAAAAGTTGAAGAGCCCATAGCCTTCACTGAAGAAGACGCCCAGGGAGTCCAATTCCCTCATAACGATGCGATCGTAGTTTTCTTGAACATAGCAAATTATGATGTCCGTCGCATTCTCGTCGACAACGAAAGTTCGGCCGACATCTTGTTCTACAGCGCCTATTCGAGAATGGCCACTCTTGGCGGTCATCTAAGGCCGATGTGCTCTCCCCTGATAGGGTTTACTGGTGACGCCGTTCCGATGGAAGGAATGATAGCTCTAACTGTGACCGCTGGTCAGCATCCAAAGCAGTCCAGAGCCCTAGTGAATTTCCTGGTGGTAAAGGCGCCGTCTGCCTACAATGCAATTCTCGGCCGACCCGGCCTCAATGCCCTTAGGGCCGTTGTTTCAACCTACCATTTGAAGTTGAAGTTCCCCACTGACAAGGGGATTGGAGAAGTTCGGGGAGACCAAGCGCTGGCCAGGCACTGCTACAATATTGCCCTGCAAAAAAGTGATCAAGCGGACCTCTGTCCAGTCGACGGGTTGGATGCACGCGACGACCTCACTGAAGAGAGGGGCGGCCCGATCGAGGACCTAATACCAATTCCTTTGAATGATGGGAATGCGGAGCATGTGGTGTTAATTGGCTCCAACCTGGAGGAGGAGGTGCGGACGCATCTCGTGGATTTTCTCCGAAGGAATGTGGACGTTTTCACATGGGTCCCGGCGGATATGTTGGGGATTGAGACAGAAGTCATGGAACATCATCTGGCGGTCGACCCTAAACATCGGCCAACAAAAGAGAAAATCCGGAGTCATGCCCCGGAGAGGCAGAAGGCGATAGCCGAGGAAGTGGATAAACTTCTCAAGGCCGGATTCATCAAGGAGGTCAATTATCCAGAGTGGATCTCCAATGTCGTCTTGGTCAAGAAAGCAAACGGCAAGTGGAGGATGTGTATCGACTTCAAAAAGCTGAATAAAGCTTGCCCAAAGGACAGCTACCCCCTTCCCAGGATCGACCAACTGGTGGATGCTACCTCGGGCCATGAGCTTCTCACTTTCATGGACGCATTCTCCGGCTATAACCAGATTAGAATGGCATCGGAAGATGAAGAAAAGACTGCTTTTATCACTAATCGCGGCCTTTACTGCTACAGGGTTATGCCATTCGGCCTCAAGAACGCGGGTGCAACCTATCAACGACTGGTGAACAAAATCTTCAAGGAGCAGATCAGCCGAAATATGGAAGTTTATGTGGACGATATGCTCGTGAAAAGCAGGTCTTCCGGGAATCATGTCACCGACCTCGAAGAAACCTTTGGCGCTCTTCGAAAGTATAGAATGAAGCTGAACCCAACCAAATGCGCCTTTGGGGTAACCTCGGGGAAGTTCCTGGGCTTCATGGTATCAGGGCGCGGGATCGAGGCCAATCCGGAGAAAATCCGCACCATCCAAAATATGATTGCCCCAAGATCGATCAAAGAGGTTCAGTGCCTCACAGGAAGAGTTGCGGCTCTCAATCGCTTTGTCGCAAGGTCGGCCGAGCGATGTCTGCCCTTCTTTCAAACTCTCAAGCAGCCGAAAAACTTCTGTTGGACCCCTGAATGCCAACAGGCATTCGAAGAGTTGAAAAGCTATCTTGGCTCACCCCCGCTGCTGGCAAAGCCCGAGCCCAAGGAGGAATTATTTTTGTACCTGGCAGTCTCTCCCACAGCCCTTGCAGCCATCCTTGTTAAGGAGGAAATGAAAGTCCAGCGACCGGTCTACTACATTAGTCGCGTGTTGAGGGACGCCGAGACCAGGTATACTAAATTAGAAAAACTGAGCTACGCCTTGTTGATTGCAGCTCAGAGACTTCGACCTTACTTTCAAGGGCACACGGTGACGTTACTCACCGACCAACCGATCAAGGCGGTTTTACACCGAGCTGATATCTCCGGAAGAATGGCGAAATGGGCCATCGAGCTCACAGAATTCGACATAACTACAAGCCTAGACCGGCGATAAAAGCCCAAGTGTTGGCGGATTTCATAGTAGAATGCACCATCCCCGAGGAGGCCGAACCTGAGCAAAACAAAATCGACGACCTGAGGACTCAACCGAACTCCCCCGACGAAGAAGCCAGTTCGTCCGATAACTTTTGGACCCTCCATGTGGACGGATCGTCCAACATGGCAGGCGCGGGTGCAGGCCTGATCTTGACCAGCCCGGAGGGAGTCATTGTGGAGTACGCTCTGCGTTTCGAATTCCCCGCAACGAACAATGGAGCGGAGTATGAAGCTCTGATCGCAGGGTTGAGGATCGCTAAGGAGCTTGGAATAGGTCAACTCCGGGTGCACAGCGATTCCCAACTTGTGGTAGGGCAGGTCAGCGGGAGCTTTGAAGCACGGGAGGACAGTATGGCCAAATATCTCGAAAAGGTGAAGGAGTTCATCCCTGCCTTTGGCAGTTTCGACATCAGGCAAATTCCAAGGTCGGAGAACATCAGAGCCGATCTTCTCTCCAAACTGGCGACATCGGTTCCGACCGAATTGCCAAAGGGCATCCTCTTTGAAGTTTTAAAACAACCGAGTACGGAAGAACCGCGACTCGTAATGCAGATCGACCACGAGCCCAGCTGGGTCGACCCGCTAATAACTTATCTTAGAGATGGGATTCTCCCTCAGGATGCGAAAGAAGCCCAGAAACTCCGAAATCAAGCCTCCCGGTACATCCTTTATGAAGGCAAATTATACAAAAGATCGTACTCCTTGCCTCTCTTGAGATGCCTCCGACCCTCAGAAGCTGACTGCGCTTTATGGGAAGTGCACGAGGGAGCTTGCGGAAGCCATTTAGGTGCCAGGTCTCTATCCCACAAGCTACTCCGCCAAGGGTATTACTGGCCAACAATGCACCATGATTCAATTGAATATGTCAAAAGGTGTGATCGATGCCAGAGGTACGCCAACATCCAGAGACAACCTGCTACCGAGCTTACACCCTTTAGCGCCCCATGGCCTTTTGCGCAATGGGGAATGGATATTCTTGGCCCCTTTCCCATGGCGTCTGGTCAAAGGAAATTCCTCCTTGTAGCGATCGACTACTTCACCAAATGGGTCGAGGCCGAGCCACTAGCCAAAATCACAGAAGCGAAAGTGCAGGATTTCGTCTGGAAATCGATCGTGTGCAGGTTCGGTTTGACTAGAACCCTCATCACTGATAATGGACAGCAATTTGCGGGAGCCAGATTTGCTGAATTCTGTGAAGACCTAAACATCTCCCACAAATTCACATCAGTGGCCCATCCCCAGGAGAACGGCAAAGCTGAGGTAACAAACAGAACCCTTTTGCAGGGGATGAAGACCAGGCTCGAAAGAGCAAAAGGGACTTGGGCGGACGAACTTTATCATGTACTATGGGCTTATCGGACCACCCAGAGGTTGCCTATAGGAGAGACTCCCTTTGCTCTAGCCTTTGGTACGAAAGCCATCATCCCGATCGAGCTTAAACTCCCGTCGGCACGAGTCGTGGCATTCGACGAACCCAAAAACGTGCAAAGTCTCAGAGCCAACCTCGACCTACTGGAAGAAAGGCGGGAGATTGCTTAGGTTCGAATGGCAGCCTACAGACAGAAAGTTGCCCGATATTACAACGCCCGAGTGAAGAACAAGGCATTCAAAGCAGGGGATCTGGTGCTCCGACGAGCTGCTGTCTCACAACCTCAGGACCGGGGGAAGCTTGCCCCAAACTGGGAGGGACCTTATGAGGTCAAGGAAGTAGTCCGACCTGGAACTTATTATCTCAGGGAACTCGGGGGAGCTGACCTCCCGCGACCGTGGAGCTCAGAAAACTTGCGGATGTACTACCAGTGATTTCGTCCTAATCGAAAAATGCGTGCCCATTTGTCTTAGGACAATTCAAGCAGGCGGTATCAAAAACGAGAGGGCAACCTTATAAAAGTCGAAGGCCCGGTTCTTTTAGATCGGATGGGGGGAGAGGCCTTGCAACGCCCATATGTGCCCCCACAGCCCTGTTAGGGACAAGAGGAGAACCTCGCCCTAACTTGAGCAAAGTCGAAGGCCCGGTTCTTTTAGACCGGATGGGGGGAGAGGCCTTGCAACGCCCATATGTGCCCCCACAGCCCTGTTAGGGACAGGAGGAGAACCTCGCCCTAACTTGAGCAAAGTCGAAGGCCCGGTTCTTTTAGACCGGATGGGGGGAGAGGCCTTACAACGCCCATATGTGCCCCCACAGCCCTGTTAGGGACAGGAGGAGAACCTCGCCCTAACTTGAGCAAAGTCGAAGGCCCGGTTCTTTTAGACCGGATGGGGGGAGAGGCCTTGCAACGCCCATATGTGCCCCCGCAGCCCTGTCAGGAACAGGAGGAGAACCTCGTCCTGACATGAGCAAAGTGGAAGACCCGAACTCCTACGGGAGCCGGGTCCCTACGCCAAGAAAACTCCGCCCGGACTCCTACGGGAGCCAGGTCCCTACGCCAAGAAAACTCCGCCCGGACTCCTACGGGAGCCGGGTCCCTATGCCAAGAAAACTTCACCCGAACTCCTACGGGAGCCGGGTTCCGCCGCAAAGAAGACTTCGCCCGGACTCCTACGGGAGCCGGGTTCCGCCGCAGAGAAAACTTCGCCCGGACTCCTACGGGAGCCGGGTTCCGCCGCAAAGAAGACTTCGCCCGGACTCCTACGGGAGCCGGGTTCCACCGCTAAGAAGGCTTCGCCCGGACTACAACGAGAGCCGGGCACCGCCATCGACAGCAACAAAGGCTTCGCCCGGACTCCTACGGGAGCCGGGCTCCACCGCCAACGACAGCTACAGGACAACTCCGCCCAGACTCCTACGGGAGCCGGGTCCCTACGCCAAGAAAACTCTGCCCGGACTCCTACGGGAGCCGGGTCCCTACGCCAAGAAAACTTCACCCGGACTCCTACGGGAGTCGGGTTCCGCCGCAAAGAAGACTTCACCCGGACTCCTACGGGAGCCGGGTTCCGCCGCAAAGAAGACTTCGCCCGGACTCCTACGGGAGCCGGGTTCCACCGCAAAGAAGACTTCGCCCGGACTCCTACGGGAGCCGGGTTCCGCCGTAAAGAAGACTTCACCCGGACTCCTACGGGAGCCGGGTTCCGCCGCAAAGAAGACTTCACCCGGACTCCTACGGGAGCTGGGTTCCGCCGCAAAGAAAACTTCGCCCGGACTCCTACGGGAGTCGGGTTCCACCGCAAAGAAAACTTCGCCCGGACTCCTACGGGAGCCGGGTTCTGTCGCAAAGAAGACTTCACCCGGACTCCTACGGGAGTCGGGTTCCGCCGCAAAGAAGACTTCGCCCGAACTCCTACGGGAGCCGGGTTCCACCGCAAAGAAGACTTCGCCCGGACTCCTACGGGAGCCGGGTTCCACCGTAGAGAAAACTTCACCCGGACTCCTACGGGAGCCAGGTTCCGCCGCAAAGAAGACTTCGCCCGGACTCCTACGGGAGCCGGGTTCCGCCGCTAAGAAGGCTTCGCCCGGACTACAACGGGAGCCGGGCCCCGCCATCGACAGCAACAAAGGCTTCGCCCGGACTCCTATGGGAGCTAGGCTCCACCACCAACGACAGCTACAGGACAACTCCGCCCGGACTTCTACAGAAGCCGGACTTTACTTATGACTTTGATTGCAGAAAAACTTTGCCCTGGCTCTTACGAGAATCGAGCTACTCCAACTCCCGAAGGGCTTCTCCGTTCGGACTATCAAGGGAGCCAAACTTAGCCCCGATTTCAGCGGAGAAGAATCCGGGCGAACCTGACAAGTGGGTATCCCCGAACGGCACAAAAGCCGAAAAGGAGCTCGGCAAATGACGACCCCACTGAAAAAGTCGCCGACGACCTTGGAACAACGTAACACAGACAAAGAGAATGAAAGGAAAACGAAGAAGTCCGACAGACAACTATTTAACACAAGATGCAAACAAGGTACTGAAATCACTTTTTCATTTAACAGAAGTACACATTACAGGACCCGGTGGGTCAGGAAAAAAGAAGATACACGTCATCGCAAGTATCGCGGGCACGGTTCGGGCAGGACGAACCGGAGACCGCTCCGAGCTACGAACTCCGTCTCTATCCTTCTCAATCGCATTCTCCAGTGCATATAACAGCTCTCGCCCATCTCGCCTCATTCTGTTCCCGAGGTCCCAACCTTGGCAGAAAAGGGGTGGGGTAGATCCCCGGAGGCGGAGGGGGCAACGACGGCCGCCACCCGAGACGCTCCGGCAAGGTCGGCATGCGTTACTTCCACCAACCCCGCAACAAGTTCTACTGCCCCACCGTCAACGCCGACCGCCTCTGGTCTCTCGGCCCCGACGGCGTCAAGGATCCCGTCATGGCTTGTGACGTCTATTCTGCCCTCTTGACCGGTATCACCCCGCCTTGCTGCCCCGAGATTCGCGGACAGAATAGCTTCCCCGACAGCCCACGTTATTAAACCCCTGTTGTTGAAGGAATTCTTCCTTGGGCTCCCTCTAGAGCGACGGAGATTCTCACCGACCGCCATTCTCCTTCTCTCCTTCCTCCAAACCCTAAGAATTCCCTCAAGGACAGCCTCCCAAGTAGATAACATGGTTTAAGGGAAGGGGACAGGGACTGGGGTGAGAGAAGCAGGGCTCTCAGATGAAAGAACAACGACAGAATGAAGCTACGAAGGGGCCGAGGGGTTTAAATAGCCGACGGATCCTGGCGCAGTTATGGCGGCGGGTATTCCTGGGCCAACTAAGGTATGCCGCGTGGCGCGCTTATCCCCTCCACCGCCATCGAGGGTTGACCGCTCATAAATTCCCGCAAAGCGACGCTTGGGATCGTGTTTCAGCGGGGGTTCCGAAAAGACTTTTCAAGTCACCTTCATCGAAAAATGGACTCTGACGTGCGTGCATTAAATAGGGGCGGCAGTGCGCAGGATTCAAAGGGATGATTCCGGCTGCGCACATCTCTCTCTCTGCATACTTCCTTCGCTTGAAATTCAAACTCGGAAGTAGGGGGACTGGTGTTGGGTATAAATTACCCGCAGCCGAAATCGACAGCAGAACGGCTCCGCCCGGACTCCTACGGGAGCCGGGCTCCTCCTTCGACAGCAGAACGGCTCCGCCCGGACTCCTACGGGAGCCGGGCTCCTCCTTCGACAGCAGAACGGCTCCGCCCGGACTCCTACGGGAGCCGGGCTCCTCCATCAATAGCAGAACGGCTCTGCCCGGACTCCTACGGGAGCCGGGCTCTGCCATCGACAGCAGGGTGGCTACATCCGGATCCCTATGGGAGCCAAGCTCCGTCCTCAGTCTCCGACCTCAGTATCAGCTGCTGGAGCCGGACTCCACCCACGACCTCGTCCGAAAGGGGGACCCCTCCCGGACTCCTACAAAGGCCGAACTCCGACTACTATCGAGCCATGATCAACAGATCCGTGTCCTTTGGCAGATAACAATACCTGCCATGATCCTGTTCCACTTCCTGTAGCGGATTCCACGCGGCTCCACCTCCCCCTGCGACAGGTGCTGCACGATCCCACTACCTTCTGACAGGCTGTGTCAACAGCTATGATGCTGCTCCGCTCCCCGCGGCAGGTGCTGCACGATCCCACTACTCATTGACAACTAGTAGTAACGGACGCCGCTCCACTACCTGCAACAGGCCCTATGTGGTGGGCCATGATGATGGCCACGTGTCTGCTCCATTATCTTTCGCAATCAATTCCCCTGACCATGGGCGGCCCACTACCAGGCGGTTACAAACGTCGCCATCAGTCCGTTGCCTCCCCCGCCTATAAAAGGGGGACTCAGATACGTTATTCTTTAAGCCCTTTTGCCTTGTCTCAAAACTCTGCTAAACTCTCCGTTCGTGCACTCCATTCTTGTTGAGGCAGAGAACTGACTTGAGCGTCGGAGGGTCTTGCCGGAGCAACCCCACCTCCGATTTAGACTTCCCTTGCAGGCCCCGGCGGCGACCGCGGCTTCCTCAACTCCAGCTTCTCCGACGCAGGTGGATTTTTGCACCAACAATTATTATATGGTATTAAATCAAAAATTAAAATATATATAAATATAGTATGAACTACATGTTGATCATATCAACATGTTTCTATACTAGCTACATCTAATGTATGTATTAAACAATAGATCAGATCTATTACCTTGCAAGTTAGATGCTCTAACCTCACTGATCTGGGCTTAAGGATGATGTTGCAAGCCGTACACGTGTCCGACCTCTAGGAGTCATCCACATGAGCCCACGAATCTCGATCAGAAGTCCTGCTTCAGGAAATCAGCACAGTATGCTAGTACTGCGCTGATCCTTCTTTGATGGTTGATCAGGTGCCTCCTTCTTCTTGATTTGGACTCTTCCAAAGATGAAAGTAGAAGGAGGAGTTTCAGAACTGAGACACTCTCAGAAAAACTCAAGATGGAGGGAGGAAAGATATGAAAACAAAAACCCTAGAAGAAGACCCTCTTCTTCTTCATATTTTTCTCTCTAGACACCCAAACTTGTATCTTTTATATCTCCATGACCCAAAGGTATTTCTCCCTGAGTTTTATATGGCAGAAAGGTCTCTCAAATATCTATCTCTTACTAAAATTTCATGAAGAAACACGTCTTATATAGAGAGATATGATGGAGTCCTTGTCTAGGTCAAACACCTAGTCAAGGCTTATCCAAACATGGCAAGTTAAGGGACGCCCAACTCTTGAGCACCTCCTCCATATTTTTGTACATGGATCACCAGCAAAGGGTTCACAATGTAAACCCTAAAGGCCACGAAAATTCCAAAAAAAATTTGGATAAATTCGGTGCAAAATTGAAAGAGTTTTGGATTTCTAAAACTCTATCTCATAGAATTCAAAATTCAAACTTATTCCTTTTAGATTTGATCCAAACCACCTTCCATGTAAGAAAGAAGAGAAGAGACCTTTTGTAAACGTGAGAGAGATCTGGGAGAGGGCTTTTGTCACACAAAATAAGTGGAGATTGGCGTTGAATAAGAGAGAGGGCGTGGAGAAGGCTTATGTGGCGCAAGGTGGAATCCTAGTCCTACTAGGATTCTGTCTCATGACTTGTTTTAATTTGGTTTCCCAAACCAAATCAAATCAAAATTAGATCAACCCAATTAAAATAGGTCTTAACTCAATTAATAACCTAATTTAATCAGATTAAATTAGATTTAAATCTGATTTAATTTTCTAATCAAATTAGAAATTAGATTGACCCAAGTCCTAGTTGAACTAGGACTAGTCTTTCCTTGCACTTGGCTTATCCAATAAACCAATTGGACTTGATCCAATCAAGCCCAAACTAAATCTAATTAAATCATATTTAATTAGACTTAATCTTAGCCCATTGGCTTAATCAAATTAAGCCAATTAGCAATCAAATTGCTAATCGATCCTCCTGCAACACTTGCACTGGGTTAAATGTCAATCGTATTGATCATTTAACCCTAGAACGATTCTTAATCGTTGATCAACCATCTGATCGGATCATGAACTCTAATGTGTGTGACCTCATAGGTCCGAACCTAAGCTGGTAGCATAGGAACAAATTTTTATACCAATCGAAGTGACCATCTAGCAATGGTACCCGACGACCGGATAGGTCGAATGTGTAGAACAACATCCTTAGAACCTATGCGGATATAGTTTTCATATAATTCATCCCCTTGATCAAAATGATCATAGGACATCCCAGAGTTTAACTGTCAACTCTGATCAGGTTGTCCACATTGTATTTCAAAATATCAAATCCATCTAATGGATTACCCTGGCCAAGGTTTTGCTAAATTGAAATACAGCGACTCATTCTTCTCCAACTCTTGGAGTGGTCAATCCCATCTCGATCACACTCTGACTTCACAAGTACTTGACTGTGCCCAGAAGCCTTCCGTCCCTGAATTAAAAATTCAGTTAGTCCAGTACTAAAGCACAGTGAGTTGCTTGCAAGTCACTGAGACGATCTCAGGTCTAAGGGACACTTATACCTATATCCCATCAGAGACATTCTCGACAGCAGAATGCTCTGGAGTTGGTCACGTTCAATGACGATGTACCCTTACATCTCACCTGTATGCCATACCAGTGTCTCCACACTCTTTGGTTAAGAGGACAACCAACCCATATGGCCTACAGCGACCTATGCTCGATAGAAGCTATCGTCCTTATTAACAGCCTATCATTTGGTCGTGAATAGTTTTAAGGACTAATCGATAAATCCTCTCTTTATCGAATCTAAATAGTCCTAAGGACTTCATCATAACAACGGAGTTCATTAGAAGATGAAAGCTTATGATGAAGATGCCAAATATATTTTATTTATTAACAAATCAATTATAATACTTGGTTGCTCAACCGTCAACAGCTTGACGATTGGCTTTTTGGGACACATTTCCCAACACAGTGGAGGCACCATATGCCTGCGAAGAGAGGCCTAAGGCAAAATTAACTGCTAAAAATTATTTGATGAAATAATTGGTTAAGACCCTATCCATGGATGCATAAGGATTGGCCGAGCCACACTCGAGCCCATATGCAGCCTGTGAGAATTCTGGTACCCGCTAAGGAATTAGTATAATTCCTTGAATTGGAGGAAGAGGCTACCAATTTGAATAAAATAGTTGGAGAATTTTTAGACTAAAATCTATATCTTTAGGCTTAATTAATTCATATACTAGCTAGATTTTGATTTTTTTTTTTGCAGTTATGACCACCACCTTATCGCTCTGATCACTATTGGATAGTGATAAAGTAATGGGATCGAATTTTGATAGTTGGTATCAAAAATTAAATTAATCCTGGAGTATGAAAGGATCTTGTAGTGTTAACAGATCTAGCACCCAAGGAGTCAGCTCCGAATGCTCGTAATACAGTTTGAGAGACTTATCAGAAGTGGCTCAACGATCAAACTATAGTTCGTTGCATTATGTTGGTGGTAATGAATGATGAGTTCAATCGTAGATTTGAAAATGCTCAGCCATAGGACATATTGCAAATGTTGAACTAGTCCTTTGGCACACCTGACGATATTGAAAGGTACAAGACAAGTTGTGCCATCTTCAATGCTTGAATGAGGGAAGGGGCATCGTCACTGATTATATGCTGTACATGATCAAAATGATTGAGTGCCTGAGCAAGCTCAACTTTTTTCTGCATGAGCAGTTGAGGAAAGATGCCATTTTAAACTCTCTGCCTAAATCCTACCTTCTTTTTCTTACTCATTATCGAATGACAAAGTCTGCAATCAACTATCAAGATTTGCTGGGGTTGCTGCAGAACTTTGAGAAGGATCATCAGCTCTACAAAGAGTTGGTGAATGTGGTGGGAGGGTCTTCTTCTGAACGTCGATCCTTTAAGAAAGAGAAAAAGAACAAGAAGAATAAGAAGAAGGTACAAAGTGCTGGGGCACCCAAGCCCTATCAGATCAAGAAATCCAAGTCCAACTAGAGTTAAATAGAATGCTTCTACTATAAGAAGCAAGGGCATTACCTCTTTGTATCTGAACAGGTCAAGAAAGAAGTAAGCTATTGCTGGACAAGATAATTATATGATAACACCTTGTAATTTTTTAAGTTATGATTCTACTATCTGGGTATTAGATACCGGAAGTCCTTTTAATATTTATAATTTATTGTAGGGTCTGCAGATCAATAGGAGATTTGAAGAAGGTGAAAGATTTCTTAATATTGAAGATGGAAGATCAATTTTAGTTCTAGCATTAGGAATTATTAAACTTGTATTCAAGTCCAATATAATTGTTCTTAGTGAATGTCATTTTTGTCCTTCATTTTTATTGAATATTAGTTCTGTAGGCCTTTTGGCCATGTACAATTATAGAATTTCAATAAAAAGATATATTTGTAATATCATTATGAATGGTGTTAATGTGATGAATAGATAGCTGAACAATGCAATTTATATATTGTCACAATCTATTAATGTAATGTATACATCTGACAAACACCCTAGAATTGATGATATCATCGATATTTATCTTTGGTACTATAGGTTAGGTCATGTTAACAAGAACAGAATAAACAAGTTGACTTAAGAGAAAATTCTCGAAGTCAGTGATTGTGAATCACTTCTAACCTATGAGTCCTGTCTTCTTGAAAAAATGATCAAGTAATCTTTTACTAAAAAAGGTGAGTAAGCCAATGAAGTTCTAGATCTAATACATACTGATGTATGTGAACCCATGAACACGAGTGTTAGAGGTGGATATTATTATTTCATTATATTTAAGATGACCTATCGAGATATGGGTATGTCTATTTAATGACACATAATTCTGAATCATTTAAAATATTCAAATGATTCTGTAATGAAGTAGAGAAATAAATTAGAAAGAGTATTACACTCTTCAGTCCGATCAAGGAGATGAATACCTCTCTAGTGAGTTTCTGACATATCTAGAAGAGAATGGGATTCTCTCACAATGGAGCTCTTCTAGAACACTATAGCATAATAGTGTGTCGAAAAGGAGAAATCGAACCCTATTAGACATGGTTCATTCTATGATGGACTTTCCAAGTCTATCAATCTTCTTTTGGAGATATGCACTCAAGTTGGTTTGTTATATTCTAAATAAAGTTTCAAATAAGTTCATAAGTAAAACATCACATGAGATGTGGATAGAGCGTAAGCCAGTACTCTCTCATCTTAGAATTTGCGGGTGTCCGATTTATGTTAAATATTTGGAAACTAACAAGCTTGGACCTAGGTTTGATAAATATCTATTTATAGGATACACAAAAGAGACTTAGGGATATTACTTCTATCTTGCTGATGAACAAAAAGTGTTCATTAGTAATAGAGCAGTCTTTTTAGAAAAAGAGTTCCTTAGGAAAAGAACTAATGCCTCTAAGATTGAACTTGATGAAGTTCGATCAGTAGAAGAACTGACATAATCTAGTGAACCCATAGAGTTGGATTTGATTAGATCAAACCCAGAATCTATTGTAGAGATATCTTTGAGGAGATCCGATAGAGTATCGCATCAGCCGAATGAATACTATAATTTTTTTATCCGAAATGGTGATCCTATTGAACTCGATGAGAATAATGAGGATCCGATCACCTACATAGATGTAATATAGAGGTCTAACTCTATAAGTAGCTAGAAGCCATGAAATCTAAAATGGAGTCCATGAAGGTCAATGATGTATGGACATTAGTTGACCCACCTGAAGAGGTAAAACCCATAAGGTGAAAGTGAATCTTCAAAAAGAAGAGGGGCACAGATAGAAAGGTAGAGACCTATAAAGTCCATCTAATTGCCAAGGGTTACCATCAGTGTTATGGTATTTACTATCATGAGATGTTTTCTCCTGTGGTAATGCTCAAGTCTATTTGGATCATGCTTGCGATAGTAGCACATCTGGACTATGAAATCTAGTAAATGGATATGAAAACAGTCTTCCTAAATAGAGAATTAGAAGAAGAGGTGTATATCATACAATCTGAAGATTTCATATCCACAAATGAGTCCAAGGTGTGCAAGCTTTAAAGATCCATTTATGGACTTAAGCAAGCATCTCGAAGTTAGAATATGCATTTTGATAAAGTGATCAAAACATATGGCTTCATTAAGAATGGAGAAGAACCCTACATAAACAAGTGGGTTAATAATTCTATGGTAGTATTTTTTATTTTGTATGTGGATGATATTTTTTTAATCGATAATGATATTTCTATATTACAGGAAATAAAGATTTCGTTGTCATCATAGTTCTCCATGAAAGACTTGGGAGAAACATCCTTCATACTTAGAATGAAGATCTATAGAGATAGATCTAAGAGATTGTTTGGATTATCCTAGTCCACGTATATTGATACTATGCTGAAACAGTTCAGTATGAAGAATTTCAAGAAAATCTATCTTTCGATAGACCAGAGAAATTCTCTCTTGAAGAGTGATTGTTTGACAACTCCTCAAGAGAAAGATCGTATGAGTAGAATTCTATATGCTTCAAAAGTGAGATCTATTATATATGCCATGACATGTACGAGATCGGATGTGGCATACTCATTAGGGATAGTGAGCAGATACTAGTCCGATCCAGATGAGAATCACTAAAAGATCGTAAAGACCATCCTTAAGTATTTGAGAAATATTAAGAACCAGTGGCTTATCTATGAAGAATCCGACTTAAAATTTATGGAGTTTATAAACTCCAATTTTCAGTCGGATCATGACGACAGCAAAAGCATGTCAGGATACATTTATATCCTGAACGGTGAAGCAATCTGCTGGAAGAATTTCAAACAGCACACCATGGATGACTCTACTTGCGAGGTGGAATATATTGCAGCACCCAATACTGCAAAGAAAGCTATGTGGTTACAGATGTTCACTGGCTAGTTTAGAGTGGCATCCTCCCTTGATAGCCCTATCTTGTAGTACTGCAACAACACTGACGCCATTACTCAAGCAAAGGAATCAAAGTCACATCAGCACACCAAGCACATTCTGCATCACTATCATCTAGTCTGAAAGATCATGGATCAAGGTCATATTGAGCTTCAAAAAATCGATGGAAAGGAGAACCTGGCCAACCCATTTACTAAAGTCCTCGGTGTCAAGGAGTTCGAAGATTATAAATCAAAGATGGGTATACGATACTATACCAATTTGCTTTAGCCCAAGTGAGAGTTATTGAAAATTATGTCTTGTTGGTGCAGAATTCTATTGAGGTCAGAGAAGCTGGAGCTGGGATGACTGCGGCCGCCGTCGGGACCTGCAAAGAAAGTCTAAATCAAAGTTGGGAGTGCTCCGGCAAGGCCCTCCGATACTCAAGTCAGTACTCTGCTTCAACAGAAATGGAGTGCTCGAGCGAAAATTTTTACAGAGTTTCGAGATAGAGTTACCAGCTTAGAGAAGAACGTGTCTGGGGGTTCCTTATTTATAGACGGAGGGTGTAACTGCCTGACAGCGATGTTTGTAACCATCTGGTAGTGGACCGCTCAGAGCCGCACGGGGTTTGTTACGGAGAGTAGTGGCGTCAGGGGTTGTTCAGGGCCACGTGGAGCTCGTTGCGAAGAGTGGAGTGGTGTCCGTTGTCGGGACTTGCCAGAGAGTGGTGGAGCTACATGAAATCCATTGCAGGGAGTGGAGCAGGAGGGCGGCTCTTGTCATGACTTGTTAGAGAGCTCTGATCCATCGGCTGGAGCTTGGCTGGGACATCTGATGGAGCAGAATGGCTCTCTATTGTTGATCTGGGAGAAGCTCGGATGTCCCCGAAGCTGCTGACGAGTCTACTATTGTCGAGTGGCTTAGGCATTGATACTACGGGTGGGAGTCACCTGCCGCAGAAGCTCGGATAGAAACTTTCCATTGGTGAAGCCCAGTAAGAATCCAATTGTTGGAGAAGTCCGTCTGGGATTCGCCCGATGTGGAAACTCGCCTGAAGATGATCCGTTGGGGAAGTTCGGTTTTATGGAGGATCTGGTGGAGGGTCGGCCGGTGATGGACTTCGGATGGTGTTGGGGAGGTTTGACCGACATCGAAGGCGATTGGTCATTGTAGGAATCTAGCTGATGGAGCTTGATCGTCGTAGAAGCTCATCCAATATTCAATCGCTATGGAGGTTCGGTCGAAGTATGGTTCTTGTAGAAGGCTAAAAGGAGACCACTTATTGTAGAAGCTCGATCGAAGGTCAGTTGTCGTGGGAGCTCGGAGTAGCGACTTGGCCGATGAGTCCTGTCCAGTTGTAGAAGCTCGATCGAAGACCGGTTGTCGCGGGATCCGACTACGAAGAAGCTCGGCTGAAGTCTACCTGTAATGGAAGTTCGGGAGGAATATGTTTACAGCAGAGGCTCGGATGGGATTTGCTTACCGTAAGGATCCGAGGTAGGCCATCCGCTGTAAAGGTTTGGAGTAGACTGCTCGCAGCAGGAGTTTGGAGCAGACCACTCGTAGTGAAAGTTCAGAGCGGGCCACTCGCGGTAGAAGTTCGGCTATCACAGGGGCTCGACTGGAATCCTGAAGGCAATCGACCATCATAGAAATGTGGAAGGAGCCCAGTTACTGTAGAAATCTCGTTGTCAGGGAAGCTCGGACGCTGATGAAGCCTGGAAGAAGTTCGGGGGTAGTCGATTGCTGTAGAAGGATGGCTAACAGCGAGGCTCAAAGGGCCTTTGGGGTGGCCCGATGGGTGAGCACTGAGGCCCATCGTCGAAGAAGTCCGGACGATCGAGGGAGTTCAGAGGGGCGTCACATACCAGGTCGGGAGCCGGAGGAGCCCCGAAGGATCAGTCCTCTACAGACTTCGGTCCGGGGGGCACTTTATACCCAACACCAGTCCTACTTTTGAATTCGGGTTCCGAACGAAGAAAGTACAGAGAATTTCTCACGATCGAAGTTTCCCTCCTCGACTTTCGCACTCAGCGGTCGCCAAATATTTCGACGCTCGGTACGTTGGTACTGGAGCCTTTTCAAAAAAGGTTCCTTCATTTTGGGATTTTTGTTGGGGCATGGCTCTAGGTACGGTGCAATAATTATTTTATCAGCTGCCAGCCATTTTCAACAGCCTGTCAAAGTGAGTGGGACACGCGGTAGGTACAGGTCGGTTAGAGGAGATCCGCGATCATAACCGCTCTAGGTCCTATTGCCTATTTAAACACATCTTCCTCCTTAGGGGTTTCACCCTGCCTGAGAGAGTCCTTCGATCCCTTCTTCTTCCTCGAGAGCTCCAGCCTCCTCTAGCATCCTTTTCGACCTTAGGCATCCTTCGGGTCTACCATCATCCTTGCCACCCTTCCGCCCTCCCCAGGCCAACCTAGGTTAGTCCTGAAACTTCTCACTGCTTTTTTGTGTTTTTTTTTGTGCCCTGTTCGTTTAGCTTCCTTAAGGGCCTGTTCGCTATTTTTTTGATTTTTTCAGGATTTTGTAGCTTTCGTTCAATCCAAAATATCTTCCGATAACTCCTCTTCTAATAGTTCTAGGAGTTTGTCAGCCCCAGTTTCCTATAGTATTGGTACCGTAGACGAACCCGTAGCTAGGACCGAACCTTGTCCGGTCTTTGCACCAGACACCATCCCTAGCTCCTTGACCCTGGATGAACTCTCACTGATAAGGATTCAGTATGGAGTTCCTTCGGGGTACGAGCTGGAGCTTCCCGACCATCTGATCGGGCTAGCGCACCTCCTCCTGATCGCTTCTGTCTGTACCAGGAGGCCTTCCGTGTCGGACTTCGGCTCCCGCTACTGCCCTTTGTTGTTGCTCTCTTTCGTTTCCTGAACATTTCTCTAGCTTCTATTGTACCGAACTCCTTTAGGTTTTTGATAGGGTTTCTTTCCCTTTGTAGTTTAGTCGAAGTTCGGCCGACTATTTCTTTGTTTAGGAGCTTCTACACCTTCAAACGCCATCCCTCGATAAGGGATTGGTGATACTTCTCCCCCCAGTTCGGTAGAAAGGGGTTGCTGAAAGGCGCTCCCTCTTCCATCCATAACTGGAAGGAGAGGTTCTTCTATGTCCGATGCCCAACCTTAGAGCTAGGGTTACCCCCTTGGGGTTCTCTGAGGGATTCCGCCCATCAGGCCTCTAGCCTGAAAAGGGACGACCTCGAGGCCTCAAAAAAGCTCGAGGCCTATCGAGCCCCCCTCCTCCCCGAACTTCTGAGGGAGCAACTTTTGTTCAACGTCGGCCTGAGCCCCCTTAATCCTGCCGGTATCGATTCATCATTTTATTCATTTTTTTTTTCACCTCTGAGCCATGTTGATTTCCTTTTATCGCAGACATAGATGCAAGCATGGCTCGGAGGCTAGCTCAGGGTCTCAAGACCCACAAGAGGAAAGATGCCTCGACTTCAGGGTCGGTGAAGAGAGCCAGGATAGAAGGGACAAGCTCAGCCGCGCCTGCCCCGTTGCATACTGCTAGGTGTCACTGATGGATTGTGAGAGCTCACTAGGGTTGTTCAGGATCGACAATCCTTGATGAGTTAGAGTGAAATTATTCTGAACTATTGAAAAGAGTTTCAATGATACTTTGATAGAGATCATTGTATATCTCACTATCAGATAGAATTAAATCTATGGGGTCACACAACAAGAAAAATAGATCTGAAATAAATAATTGGACTTATAAAGTATCAAGTGGATTTGGAGAAACCCAATTGGGTTCAGGGTAACAATGCTAGCACATGATTGGATCCAATTTTCTCTTTATGTTTATTTTTTTATTTGATAAAATAATTCAAACTAAATTATCTACTAATAACCTAAATAAATTAGATTCATTGGACTCTAACTATTGGGTGCCAAAAATTTTGGATCAAATGAATTAAGGGTGCAAGTTCTTAATTTATTTCTTTGATAGTTTTGATGGGGCGCCACTTGATTTAATCAAGTTGGGCATGTTCCCACCTGTAGAGGACTTGTGGATTCTTATTGGGGCATTCCTTGGGTGCACTTTGGGATGTGATTTTGTGGGTGCAAGGGCTCCAAGAGTTGGTGCCTAATAGGTTTCCTAAAGAAAGTTGAATAACTTAAGTTATTAGGAAACCTAATATAAGTAGGACTTGTATTAAGTACTTATTTAGTTTTGAATAGGATTTAAACCTTATGTTTAATTAAAGGAACCTCTCCTAAGATCCCTAGGCATCACAACCAGCAGCCCACACCCCCTATTAGAGTGCCCCACGCCCTCTCTTCTCCTCCCCTTTGGACGTCCACACGCCACCTCCCTTTGGGCATCCCTCTTCCTTCCATGCCCAAGGCTGTTGGGTGTCCCTCTTGTGTTGGTTTCTAGCCCATAGCAATAGCATATTCAAGGGAAGAAAGGCAAGAGAAGAAGAGAAGAAAAAGATCAAGGAAAGGATCAAAGAGTTGATCGTGATCCAGACTTCGTTCAGATTTGCAGGTTGATTTTTCTTGAAGAAAAAAAATCGATTTTAAAAGGACTATTCTTGACTAATCCTGAGTGGATATCCATAGAGGTCAGGTATTTGCATGGCTAAGAGAGAGCCTCTTCTCTTTCTAATCCAGATTTAAAGAAAAAAATTGTGAAACAGGTATGTGATTCGATCACATATTAAATTTTAGCATATGTTCAATTTTAGCATATAAAGTAGATCCTTGTGGTTTATATTTTATGTATGCATAATATAGATTAAAAGAAATTTTAATCTTCTATTTCACTGTGATGTTTAGAAAATAAAATTTTAAAATATACATGCATGCCTTGATATAGAAATTCCAACATAAGTTCGCAGAATTAATATGCTAGCATATGTTGCAAACACTAGCTCCTACAATCGAATCAATTTCAATTTTGGTTTTAATTTGGACAGAATTGAGTTAATTAAGCTCATGATTCATTTGGGTGTGATTTAGGTTAGCCAAATATTGGCACCTAATTGAATTCCTCTTATTTGGTTTGGCCTAATTGGATTGGGTTAGCTTTGACTTGGCATTATGGATAGATTTGGACTAAAGTATCCATTTGGTTATGGACTCATAACCAAACATGCACGCCACCCCTTTATCTAAAATTTTCCATGCCTAAAGAGAAGGATAGTGCCTCCAATATAGGCCCTTGGATGGTATATGGCATTGATCTGTGGTGGAGAAGGAGGGCACTAAAAAATAATGCGATGCGACTCTTCAGAAACATCGATGAAAAGCCCGCAAAAACTCCTTCTGCTTTAAGTCTCTTAGGCACCACTTATATCAAATAATCTTTTAGTTTAAATCATTTGAGGAAATAGTTTCCATGTGTTAAAATCTGAAATTAATCTGATTAATGGTTAGATGCTTATCACATCTTTTATTGGGCGTATGCGAGAAAGGAGTGAAATGCCGTATCTGATTAGAGAGTTTCACCTATAGAAGGACTCTTATCAAATATGACTTTTCATTGATTTAGAATATGGAAAGACCTTTGAAAATCAATATGGGGCATGTGGATTGGATGGCACTGGTTGATATGCGTCTCCATGCTAATTATAAATAGCGTGGAGTCTCCAGTGTTTTGGCATTCAAAAGTCCTCTCTTCTTTCTTACATCCATCTCTAGATTGTCCAAGTTCTTTCTTTCTTCTCTTGTTAGGACAAGTCCAAATATAGTAAGGGCAAGTTTGAGTTAGGACAAGGGCTTAAGAAGATAGTAAAGAAAGACAAAGTGATAAGAAAGATAGAGAAAGACAAGCCAAGGGAGGAGGGTGTTCAGGAAAATACAAGAGGAGTGTTGTGCTGCCCAAATTAGTGAAGAAAAGTCTTGAAGGAGCTTGTATCTTGATCCAGTCTCTGTGTGGATCACCATTGGAGGGCGAATACTTGGGCACCTAGTAAAAGTTCTATCAAAATTTTTTAAATTTAGCGATACAGATATTCTTCTATATCTTCCATAATATCATGCATGTTTAGATATATATTTATTAATCACCAAGGAGGTCTTGAGTTAGGGTTTGATAATTATGATTTTATTATATAAAGTTATAAAATTCATACTTCTACTATGCTATCATAACCCTATATTAGATTTAATTTGATTTGATCTAATTAGGTTGTAAGATGACCTAATCGCTAAGGATGTTCGATTCCTGATTTGATCGAAACTTGAGCTCGATTATTTTTTGATTTGATTAGAATTTAATCGAGATTATTTATTATCTAATTAAATTAAGTTCAATGGTTTAATTAGATCTAACCTAATTTAGTTTGGTTAAGAATCTAATTGGATAAAATTCAAGTTCGATTTAGTTTGAACCAAGCCCATGCGCTACCTCATCACTGCGCCCTTCTTTTATCCATGCAAGAAATGTTCTTATGTGAATTTTTTCTCATGCCCAAAGTGAATGTCCTCCACTTTTTTATCCCCTTGGAATTAGGATTTGGTTGGTTTAGAATCTAAGTTCAAATGATTTGAATTTGGATTTGAAC
Source organism: Elaeis guineensis (assembly GCF_000442705.2). Classification (NCBI taxonomy): domain Eukaryota; kingdom Viridiplantae; phylum Streptophyta; class Magnoliopsida; order Arecales; family Arecaceae; genus Elaeis; species Elaeis guineensis. Next base: position 65,931,669 of record NC_025997.2, read on the forward strand.
TTGGAGTCCAAATCAACTTGGACTTCCCTTAACACTGACCACTCTTCTCACACATGGAATTGGTTTTTGCATGAATTTTTTTCATGCCATCCAGATGTTTGTTACCTACTTTCTAATCTCCATAGATAAAGATAATGTTTAGTTCAAATTTGATTTGAATAGGTGATAAGGATAAACCATCATTTGAACTTGAACCAAACCACCTCATCTTATCCTTATCTTTCATGAGACGCCACCTTAAGAAGGGATGAAATTTTATGCAACAAAAAGGATTGGATTTTTTGTGAGAAACATCTGAGTTGGGGCATGAAAAATCAGAGAGGAAGGCAGGCTTCTACGCATGAGAAATAGAGGAAGAGATCTTTCTCTTTGGGCATGAGGTCTAGGGTGGGTTCTAAGGTTTAGGCTCTAGATTTTTGTGTGAGAAGAAATACAAGAAGGTCTTGTTTCAATCTCCCACACTACCACCTCCTCATGTTGCTCTATCTTCTGATCTGAAAGAGTTCAGCTGATCCAAAGAAAGGAGCTTAAATCAACCATCCAGAGCCTTCAACGTGAGCTAGCACTCTCGGGAAGGATGATCTGATCAGCGCTTCGAGTGGATGACCTGTAGAGGTCGGATGATCTGTGCGGTTTTTCAATATAAAAAAAAAATCTCGTATCATACCTATCAGTAGTGGCGATCATCAATCCATGCAAAGATAATGAGTCTGAACTCATCCAATTAGATCTAACGATTATTTCTGATCTAGGACATCGATGTGATCGGTGTAGTTTTTCTTTTATTTCAAATTTTTTGTATATAAATTTTATATCATAAATCCTTAATAGATAGTTTAGATTTGATCTAAAGCATGTGTTGGAGATTAAAATTTTTAGTCTACTATCTTCTGCTGTGCAAAATTTTAAAAATGCATGCTTTGAACTGTCGGATTTCCTTCATGTAGAATTTTCTAAGTGCTCTAAATGAAAAAATCCTCTCAAAAGAATGAAGATTAATGATCAAATAAGACTTAAACAAGAAGTTTTTGAAGCCTAAATATTGTAAAAGATCTTAGAAATTAAGGTGGAAGAAGCTCTCAAAGATTGAAGACAAAAAGTCACTTAAACAAAGAAATGTGCAGAATTTTTAGTTGGCTGTCACCTCGAGTCGACTCAAGGTGGATTTATGTCAGATGTATATCCTAGAAGTCAATATGGTTGATACATTATAATAAATCTAGAGCATAATTTTATACTTAGTATATTGATTGATCAATAAAAAGGCAAGTTTAATTTTCATTCAAGTGTGATGTGTCCTTGAATCATTCATAAAATTAATACTTCGATACATATTCTCAAAGTGTTGAAAATTAGAGATATGTATAAAATTCTTAAATGCTCTCGATCATAGTATTATCATGAGAACTGAGCATGATCATACAAGAGATTACTTGAATTTTTAATCAATTATCAGTGATTTTTTTGATGCTATAGTTGTGTGAATGATCTTTTGACCTATAATGGTATGACTACTCGTAATGAGGCTGTTGGAGTTTGACTGATATATAAATATGGTCTCATTGAGATCTTATAGTGGATGTTGGTGATAGTTGATTCACTGTAGGAGTAGGGTGTATATCTAGATGGAATCTATAAATCTTGATAGAGAGTAGTCCTATAAGATTTGAGAGGTTAAGTTCAAAAATCTGTGGCCATAGTAGTATGATTGATGGAAAAAAAAATTTATAAGGATCACAATTAGACTTGAGTTAATCAAATCTATCATATGACTGATGATGAAATTTGATAATTTATCCATAACCTGCCATCTAGTCGGGAGTCATAATAAAGAGATTGAATCATATGTAAACTACATCTTGAGGTTCTTTTGTGATTCTACTGGATTGCCACTACATACTGCTAGGTGTCACTAATGAATTGTGAGAGCTCACTAGAGTTGCTTAGGATCGACAATCCTTGATGAGTTAAAGTGGAATCATTCTGACCTATTGAAAAGAGTTTCAATAATACTATGATAGAGATCATTGTATATGTCACTATCAGATAGAATTGAATCTATGGGATCACACAATAAAGAGGTTAGATCTAGAATAAGTAATTGAGCTTATAAAGTCTCAATTGGGTTTAATGAAATCCTATTGGATTCAGGGTAACCTTACTAGCACATGGTTGAACTCAATTTTTTCTTTACATTTGAATTTCTTATTTGATAAGATTAATTCAAGTTAATTACCTACAATAACCTAAATGAATTAGATTCATTAGACTTCAATTGTTGGATACCTAAAATTATGGATTATATGAATTAAGGGATCAAATCTTCAATCAATTTTCTTGATTGTTTGCATGGGGCGCCACTTGATTTGATCAAGTTGGACGTGCCCACCTAAAAGAGGACATGTGGAACCAACATGGGTTGTCTCCTAGAACCCATGTGCTATGTAAAAAGGTGGACGCAAAGGCTCCAATAGTTGGCACCTAATGGATCTCCTAAAGGGAGTTCAAATATCTAAAGCTATAAAGATTCCTAATGCAAGTAGGACTTGTATTAAGAGGCTATTTGATTTTGAATAGGATTCAAACCTTTTGCCTATTTAAAGAGACCTTCTCTAAAGCTCTTTACATCAGAATTCTAGCAGTCCCCACACCTCTCAAGAATCCTCGCACCTCTCCCTTTCTTCTCCCTTCTAGTTCCAACGCCCAAAGGTTGGGCATCCTCTAGCCCAAGAGGAGCTTGGGCGTCCCCTCTTTCTTACTGATTTTTAGACTTTGGTTACTTCATAATCAATAGAAGAAGAGCAAGAGAAGAAGAAAAAAAAAGAATCAAGAAAAGAATCAAAGAGTTGATCGCGATCCAGGCTTCGTTCAGATTCGTAGGGTGATTGTTCTTGGAGAAAAAAGATCAACATCAAAAAAGACTGTTCCAAGCTGATCTTAAGTAAATATCCATAGAGATCGAACACTTGCATGGCTTAAGGAGAACCTACTCTCTTCCAAATCTAGATTTGAAGAAAAAAATTATGAAATAGGTATGTGATTCGATCACATATTTAATTTCAGCATAAAATTTAGTATGTGTTCAATTTCAGTATATGATGTAGATCCATATATTTTTTATTTTATGTATATATGATTTAGATTTAAAAATATTTTAATCTTCTATTCCACTATGATGATTAGAAAAAATTTTTTTGAATCATATATGCATGCCTCGACATAAAATTCCAAAGTAGTATCAGAGCCATGGATTTTATATGCATGAAATTAACATATATATTTTTGAAAAGAGTGTCAAAATCTAATTTTTCTTGATATATGAGATGTATAGATAATTACTTTAAATCTAAAATTTATTTTAGATTTAATTTTTAAATCATATATTCGATATATGAAGGCATGTATAAATCTAAAATTTATTCTAGATAGATTTTTAGTTCATGTATATATGATATGTAGATGTATGTATAAATCTAAGAATTATTTTGATCTGATTTATGATTCATAGATGAGATATATGATTATATATTTAGATCTAAAAATTAGTTTCAATATATTTCATAATTTATATATGAGATATATGATATCATGTAATGATCTAAATTTTAGCTTAGATCTGAATTTTACATACATATATGAGATATATGCTTGTATGTTAAATCTAAAAATTAGTTTTATGATTTAAAACTTATTTTTTATATAAAAAATTTAGATCTAAAATTTAATTTTAAAATCTAAAATTTATATTTGTGCATGAGAATTTTGATCATAAGTAAATCAAAAATTAGGTCATGTAATTAGATTGTATCTAAAATTTTTAATTTGAACATAATGAATCTAATTTGATTAAGTAATTAATCAAATTGAGTCAAGTATTAATTAAGATTAGGTCAATTAAGTTTAAGATCATGTAATTATTATTGATCAAATCGATTAAATTTCATATATAGAATCGATTAACCTAAGGACCTAATTCGGCTCGATGGTTTGAGCCTGATTTGCTTAAGCTAACCTATTTGGGCCAATTGATCTATTGATGTCTAAAATAAGAAATTGAGAGATGGTTAATTAATTAGTTCCATTCACTGACCTGGCCAATTTATTGATGTCTAAGGAAAGCAACGGGGGACCCCCCCAATCTTCACTTACCTGGCCAATTTAGAAGATTGAGCTTGAATAAAATTGCTTAGCAGTTTGGTTTAGCTCATACCAATTAGATCGATCATATGATGACTGGTTAGATGAGACTATTAGGTTTTGATGGTGCAGTAGAAAGGTTATATGTTTAAAATTTTCATTCAAAACACCTGATGCACCAAAAATCCTAATGCCCAGAAATCCTTGACTATATCAATCAAAGCACAATAAATGTAAACTAGGATAAGAAGAATACCTATAGTGCTAATCTAATTTTCATGAGATGTCTAAATGTCCATCCTCCAATAGTGATTCACACAAAAATTAAACCAAAAATAGTGCTCCACCTTCACCTTGCTTCAAGAGTTCTAGCCCCTAGAACTCGACTAGCCTTGTACCAATCAGATTTCTCCAAGAACCTGACTCGACCCTCTTAGAACTTCCTTTGAAATTCTAATTTTTCTTCTTTAGAACCTTTCCAACCCTTGTTAAGACTAGATAAGGTTTTGTCTTAAATCCCAAAGCCTTGTCCTAAAACTAAGATAGGTTGTAAGAAAGAAAAGAGGGTAATCGGAGAGAAATTAGAATTTTTTTTGAATGCCTTGGACACCCAGCGCTTGGGCCTTTTTATAGCCACCAGAGGGATGCCAAAAGAGAAGGACATGCCTCACAAAAAAGTTTTATCTAATCTGATTATCAGAGATAAGAGTTCCTTCAAGCAGAAGGACTCTTATCAATGATACGTCAATCAGCACCCTCACCTGCATGCGCGACCAGAGAAGGGATGTTTTCACATCCCTTCTCAAATCAAAAAAATCCATATGGATAGGGCACTCATTTATAATTCCAGAAAACTTAATAAGGTGATAAAAATCTCACAAAATGATGTTATCCTCGCACCTCTTCACATAAGTTTTGATCACCACACACGCGCGCACGTGAGGAGGCTTCTTGCATCCGTTTGGCCCTCGATAAATCTAAAAAAATTCCAAAAAAATCAAAAAAATACTTGATCAAATGTGAAACATTATTAAAAAAAATCATTCTAATTTGAATGAGTTTGTTTAGGAGAAGGATGCTCCAAAATATGGAGAGATGCGATGCTTCATCGCATGCATGCGAGAGACCCTTCTCGTTTCCAATTTTTCTCCAGCCCAAATAATCCAGAAAAAATTCATCACATACTTTGAGATGTGCACCAAAGGATGGAGGATACTGTGGACTACCACACATATCTTAATCCCATGCCAGAAGGATTCTTTCTTCTGCTCACGCCAACACACGCACGCCAATTCTGATTTGCGCCAAGAGTCCACCACAACTTAGACTCTTCATAATTAGCATTAACTTAAGATGTGGCACCCCTATTTAAGCTGCTTCTAGGTGGCATGACTTGACCCAATTGTCCACCAAATTGAACTAGCTAATTAGCAAGGGATGAGACCAAATTGATCTCCAAAGGAGCTAGGGTCTCTACACATGCTAGCATGCTTATCAGGAACCCTGATTGAATCCAAAATTCTAATCAACCTTATTAAAAGGGTCTTTGGCTAATTTTTATATATGTGTAATGCATTAAGTTTCACATCTAGCTAGTAGTAGGTCCAGATGTAAGTTGACCAATTTTGATTAGATTTTAATCCAACCAATTTAGGTCCAATTAAGCTAACCTGAGCTCAACAATTAGAATCCTTTCTAATTGATGATCAAATTAAAATCTTTAATTTGATCAAATCTACAAGTTAAGATTAATATCTAACAATGTATCATGACTATCTAGAAGATATAAAATTTGATAAAAATATCAAACATATCTTTTAGTGGTAAGTTACCATGCAATTCAATCCTTCGATCATCCCTGCATCCTGAATATGTTCATAAGTATAAAATTATGTCAAACTCAAACATATATTTATATCGATTCTTGATTAAGCAATGATGACTCTGATGATGAAGTATTAGAAAATCTTTCTAATCTTCTTCCTACTTTTGGCCAAAAGATTTTTTTTTGAGTCATCTAAGAATGAGAATGCACAGGATGCGATCTCCTTTTACTAGGAGTGATCGATTCTATGTTGACATACTCACAACCTTCATACACACTCCACCATATCTAGAACACCCTGTACATGTCTTAATGCTATATGCCTGGGTATGAATCAAAATATGGGTTTATATGCACAAGGTTCCATGGTGATCTCAGGTCTAAGGATCACTTGCACAACTCTCACTTAGAGAACCATCTTTGACATGCAAGTAAGACTTCTATAAGATGTTCTCTTTCATCGAGTTAATTCAGTAAATTCATTTTCAAATGAGCACCCACATCCTTGTATTAGTGTCCCATCATAAGTGGCTAGTGAGATCTGCCATCCTCTCCATCGAGCATACATAGGATGTGTCAGTCTATCCAAAATATTGATCTCCGACTCAATGCTCCTATGATAAAAAATATTTAAGATTAAAATTTTAAGATTTTAGGTCTCACTAGCATGATCCATTCATATCTCCTAAAATCATTGCTCTAATCTTTGAAGTTCATCATAATCTTAGACATAGTAAGATGCAACTAAAATGATGAATCAATATCTCATTTTTATTATCAAATAATAAATATCATTACGAGTTAAAAAATTACAAAGAAAAATTTCATCACAACACACTTGCAATTGGCTTATAGGGCACTCTTCTTTCAATCTGCCACTTACACTAAAACTAATCACCTTTGTATCTCATACAATCTAGATAGCGATCAAATAGTTGCTGTGGTATGACCTTAGTGAATGAGTCTGCTATATTATTCTTTGTATCTACTCATTCAAGGATAACATCTTGTCTCTCTATAATTTCTCGAATGAGGTGGAAGCATCTGAGGATGTGCTTGGATCTTTGATGAGACCTAAGTTCCTTAACTTGAATAACGGCCTCAGTGTTATCATAATAGAGTGGCACTGGTCCTTCAATCTTAGGAATGACTCCTAATTTCATGATGAACTTCTTCATCTAGACAGCTTCCTTAATGGCTTCACTAGCAGTGATGTACTTTACCTCAGTGACTGAGTCAGCTACTGTCTGCTGCTTGAAACTCTTCCAATTCACTGCCCCACCATATAAGGTAAACAACACATACCTTGATATTGACTTGCTATCCTTCGGATCAGATTGAAAACTAGAATCTGTAAATCTCTCTAGTTTCAACTCTAATCCTCCTCCATATATGAGAAAAATATTTTTAATCTTTCTTAGGTACTTCAAAATATGTTTTACAGCTTTCCAATGATCATCTCCTAAATTAGCCTGAAATTTACTAGCTACGCCTAAAGCATAAGCTACATCAAGCCTGGTACATAGCATGGCATACATAATTGATCCCACAGCCAAAGCATAAGAGATTTCGTTCATCCTCTTCTTCTCTTCTGGTGTCTTAGGATACATTTTCTTAAAAAATCGTATACCATGACTTGCACAGATAGGTAACCTCTCTTACTTGTCTCTATATTAAATCTCTTTAATATGAGATCTATGTACCATAACTGGGATAAGCCTAACATCCTTTTAGATCTATCTCTATAGATCTTTATACCTAGTATTAGGATGCTTCACCTAAGTCTTTCATGAAAAACTTATTCGATAGCCAAGTCTTGATCGATTGCATCACTGGGGTATCATTCCTAATGAGCAGTATGTCATCGACATACAGAACCAAGAAGACAATAGTACTCACACTTATCTTCTTATACACACATGATTTATCTTTATTTTTGATAAAGCCAAACTCTTTGACTGTCATATCAAATCGGATGTTCTAGCTCTTCGAAGCCTGCTTCAATCCATAGATAGATTTCTTTAGCTTGCATACTTAATTTACCCTTCCACTTAAGATAAATCCCTTTGACTGAGTCATATAAACCTCTTCCTCTAGATTACCATTGAGAAAAATGATCTTGACATCCATCTACCAAATCTCATAGTCGTAGTATGCCGCTATAGCAAACAAAATCCAGATGGACTTAAGCATAGCTACTAGTGAGAAGATTTCATCATAGTTAATTTTTTATCTTTGTCTGAAATTCTTCACTACCAACCTAGCTTTGTAGATTTCTACTTGGCCATTTACTTTTATCTTCTTCTTGAAGATCCACTTACATCCTATTGGGATTACACCCTCAAGCGCATCAACAAAGGTCCACACTTGGTTGGTGTACATTGAGTCCATCTTGAAGGAAAAATCGTCTTTTTTCTTTGTAGGATCTTCCAAATTTCATCAAATCTGAGGTGGAATAATTTAAAAATTTTATCCTATGTTATTTTAGATCTAATATCTACTAGATCTAATTTTATTATCTAATATTTAAAATTTAAAATTAAATCTAAAAGTATGAGAAGTATAGACATACCTCAAGGGTAATCTGATTACCCTGTAGATGATCTCAGCGCAGTCTGAGGTTCTGATGTAGCCACGCAAGCGCCTGGCCTCTACCAGTATCCACTTGGGTAGGACCTGGAATGACTTCTTCTCATGAATCTATGCTTCAAAAATTAGATCTCTATCTGATTTGAAAGTGCTTCAGAACTCCTTCTGAAGTTGGAGCAGCAGCCTGTCGAAGATATCCTACAGCCTTCCTGTTCCAGGCGTCACCATGTCTTGAACCTTTGCCAGATGGATGTCCAACTCCTTGGATATGAAGAGGGGAGAGCAGGGAGGATATGGAGAAGTGGAGAGGATTCAATATAGTTTTGGCATGTAGACACTCCACAAAAATCCTTCAATGAGCTCTCTTCAGTTTAAGACCCATATGTCAATATTTGACAGATGTCCTAAAATGAAATTGGTAGGTGACAGGAATTAGCAGGTGCTTGTCTTAAATTCATCTCATAAATTAAGACAAGCCTTTTCTGAGCTGGACAAGCTTCATTTAGATTGAGAGAAACTTTCTCAAAGTTCTCTGGGTGAGTCAAATCACATTTGACTCAGTCAAGATAGAAAAGATTACATAAGGAGAAAGTTAGGCTCAATCAAGTGCTAGCATGATTTCCTTGAACCTAATTGGATCTAATCCAAATCAATTAAGTTAGCCCAATTGATGATATCCAGACCCTAACCCTTATTTGTGTGATCCAGTTAGGTTCAATTCCATATGGTAATGAGACATGTCATGATCTCATCATCGACATCATCGAAACTCCTTTCGATGGACTAGAACTCTTCTGATTCAAACAATTAGAATGATCGATCATCAATATCATTCTAATTGCTCCCAAAATCTACCAGTGACATCTAGCAGTATGTGGTGGCAACCCATCAGAACTGAAGATGAACCTCTCGGTGCAGCTACCTATGTGATTGAGTTCCTCTATCATGAGTCCCGACTGAATTAGGGTTAAGGTGAACTCGTCAAACCCAACATCAGTCATATGAATCAATCGATCGATCTGAGTCTGATGTGAAATCCCAATGAAAAACCTTTTTTTCATTATTTCACTCTACCATGGCCATGGGCTTAAGGACTCGATCTTTCGATCATCATAGGACTACTCCTCTCATCTACCGAGGTTGATAGATCCCATCTTGGTGCAATCTGGTTCCTACAATGAATATGCTACAACCAACATACACCTCAGGGTTTCGAATGGCTAGGAGACTGAGTTATGGTGTAGTCAAACTATAACACACTCAAGATAAATTGTCGATGCACCTCAGGTCAAAGAACTAGACACACAACTGCAGCATCGAGCTAGTCATCGACGAGAAGGTAGACTTCTATATGACTGCTCGATATGGTCACGCTCAATACTCTCGTTCTCAATGAATACCTGTACTCTCGCTCCAGTGTTTCCACACCATAGACTCAAGACACATCAACCCTAAGGAAGCGATCGTACACCAACCTTTTGGATCGATCACCATCCTCGTGATGATCCTATGATCAGAAGCTGTTTATGAGTTAGTTATGTAAATTTATGCCTTAAATTTTCAACTCTTGAAAATATGAATTGACATTCCTACTAACTCAAAAGATGTATCACAGACACAATGTACACAATGTGATAGAAGAATAATCCATTTATTGATTTATAGTCAAAATTATAAATTTATCCTTAGATTTGTACAGGAATGTGTCAGCCAATCTGGCATCTAGGGCACACATCTAACAAACTCCCACTTGACCTAATGCCCATTGGCTACATATCTAAGTCCCATCTTCTCAAGGTGAGCTTCGATCTTTTGCTGGCCTAATGGCTTTGTTAGCGGGTCTGCCATATTATTTGTGGAGTCAACTCTCTTGACCTTGACATAACCCTTTTCGAGGTAATCACGGATCAAATGGAATCACTGCTCGATGTGCTGGGACTTCTTGTGAGACCTTGGCTCCTTAGCTAGGGCTATGGCACCATTATTATCGCAGTAAAGAGATATGGTATCCGATGACATCACTCCAAGCTTTGTGGTAAATTTCTTGTACCAGAATACCTCCTTCGCAACTTCCGATGCAGCAATGTACTCTACCTCCATGGTGGAATTAGCAATCACCGTCTGCTCGAAACTCTTCCAGCTGACTGCACCACCATTGCAAGTGAACAGACTCCCAGATGTCGACTTTCGATCATCTATATCAGACATAAAGTTTGAGTCTGTATATCTCTGAATCTGGAGTTCTCCATTCTCAAAGACTAGAAACATATCCTTAGTCCTTTTCAAGTACTTAAGGATATATTTCACAGAAGTCCAATGCTCTTCGCCTGGATTCGACTGATATCTGCTTGTGACACTCACAGCATGGGCTATATCAGGTCATGTACATAGCATGGCATACATGAGACTCTCTATTGCCGAAGCATAAGGGATCTTGCTCATGCGTTCAATCTCCTCAGGTGTGCTAGGGCACATCTTCTTGGAGAGATGAATGCCATGTCTAAAAGGTACTAAACCTCTTTTAAAGTTTTTCATGCTAAACCTTTTTAGCACCTCCTCTATGTACATCTTTTGTGAAAGTCCGAGCATCTTATTTGGTCTATCTCTATAGACCTTAATACCCAGTATAAAGGATGCCTCTCCTAGATCTTTCATAGAGAACGCCTTAGACAACCATACTTTGACTGAGGCCAACATGAAAATGTCATTCCTAATTAGGAGGATGTCATCTACGTACAATACGAGGAAGACAACCGCGCTCCCACTAAACTTTTTGAGCACACATGGTTCTTCCTCATTCTTGATGAAACCAAACATTTTGATCACATCATTGAAACGAGTATTCCAGCTCTGAGATACTTACTTAAGTCCATAAATGGACCTTTGCAGCTTGCAGACCTTGTGATCATCATCACTGGATGTGAAACCAAATGTGTTGCTCCTTAGATTGATTTTGATGATTACAAAGTAGTTGAAGGGGTACTAATGATTTTCGCTTGAAAAAGACTTATTGCTCTTCAGGGGCAAAATCATAATTTTACCAAAATCCTGATTTGAAAGTATCAAATGATAGAACAAAAGATTTGTGATCCATTGATGAAAATTTTATTATTTTTGGACTTGTATTTTGAAAGATATGCATGTTTGAAAATCATGAGTCGACCCATGAGTCGACTCATGGCACATGAGATGACTGGCATGCTGAAATTCCTGGCCGACACAGACTTGGCACACCCTGTGAGTTAACCCATGAGTCGACCTCTGTGGGTTTTTAGCCAGTTTTACAGAACCTTGCATCCCGTTTGATTCTGTGATGTTTTTCCATAGAGGTCGACCCATGAGTCGACCCCCAGGCATGAGTCAACCCATGAGTCGACCCCTGTGATGGGATTTTTCCACAACGGCTAGTTTTTAACCCAATTTAAATACTTTTAATGCTCATTTAATGTGGTCTAACGGCTTTATTTCAGCATAGAATATTTTTCACTATTTCTTGAAGCTATAAAAGGGACAAAAAGGTGAAAATCAAAAAGAAGAATCAAGAAGAGAGATTTTGAAAAAAGAATTTCAAGCAAACTTTTCAGCCCTAAGCAAGAGCTCACTCAAAGCATTCAAGAAGCTTTTAATCCAAGCTCACCAACTCCTCAAATGCACATTCAAGTCTCCAACCACCTTGAGAAAATCAAAAGAGTCTTCTTCTCTTTGAGTAAAGTGTATTTAAAGCATCATACGCTCATTAAAGGAGCTTTCTTTGTACTTACTTGTGCTATTCATTATTATACTTTGATTGAGTTATTGTTTTTGTTTTGGAAGGGTTCCAAAATAAGGAAAGGTTGATTCAAACCTTGAATCAGAGTGTATTGGGTTGGTTTGTACCCGAAAAATAAGTGGTCTAGCTTGGGATAGCTAGAGTCGGAGTTTTCGATGTTTGTATTCGGGTTGAATACAAGATTAGTGGATTGAAATTCCCAAGTAGGAGCTTGGAGAGTGGATGTAGGTGCAAGGTTGGCACTGAACCACTATAAATTCTTTTGTTTGTGGTGTGCCTAATTGCTCTTCTTTAACTCTTCATTATTCTCTTGCACTCTTGCTTTTAGTCATTAGCCTTGAATTAATTTTACTCTCCTTATCTCTTTAGCTATTATCAAACATTTTTCATAAGTCATAAGTTAAGCTTAAAATTTTTAAAAACCCAATTCACCCCCCTTCTTAGGTTGCATAGCTGGGCAACAAGTGGTATCAGAGCTCGGTGCTCTAGCCCTACTTTGATCTAAACAATCAAAGAGCCAAAGATCTATGGCAACTCAAGTCGGCACTTCTCTAGCTGAGGGGCAATCCACTAACCAACCTTCACTTTTCAATGGGTCTAATTACACCTATTGAAAAGCTTGGATGAAAATATTCATTCAAGCACTCGACTATGATATGTGGAGTATCATAGTAAACGGTCCTCACACATCCATTAAAATTATAGATGGTGTGGAATCAGCCAAATCCAAGAAAGAATGGGATGAGATTGATAAGAAAATGGCCCAATTAAATGCTAAAGCAATGAATGTTCTTTATTGTACTCTTGATGCTAACGAATTTAATCGCATTTCTACTTGCTCGTCTGCTAAAGAAATATGGGATAGGTTAGAAGTAACCCATGAAGGAACCAATCAAGTAAAGGAATCTAAAATCAACATGCTTGTGCATAAATATGAATTATTTAAAATGGAGCACGATGAGTCCATAACTGAAATATTTACTCACTTTACTGATATTATAAATGGTTTAAAGAGTCTTGATAAGTCTTATACTAACAGTGAGCTTGTAAGAAAGATTTTCAGATCCTTACCAAGAACTTGGGAAGCCAAAGTGACCGCCATCCAAGAAGTCAAGGACTTGAACATTCTACCCTTGGAAGAGCTTCTTGGATCATTGATGACTCATGAGCTAAGCATGAAGCAACATCAAGAGGAAGAAGTCAAAAAGAAAAGAATAATTGCCCTCAAATCCACAGCTCCACCAGATGAAGAAACTGATGACACTGAAGATGAAGAACAGAATGAAGAAATGGCACTCATTACCCGAAGATTCAAGAAATTTTTGAGAAAAAGGAAACAAGGGATGAGGAAGAGGCCATTCACAAAAGGGAAACAAAGCAAAGAAAAAGAGAAAGACCAACCCCTTATCTGCTACGAATGCAAGAAACTGGGACACTTCAAGTCCGAATGCCCACAACTGAAGAAGGGTCCCAAGAAGTATAAGAAGAAGGCCATGATGGTCACTTGGAGTGCGAGTGATGACTCAAGCTCCGAAGAGGAAAACTCGACTGAACAAGCCAACCTGTGCCTTATGGCACACGAAAATGAGGTAATTTTCGAAACTCCTAGTGACTTTACATTTGAAGAACTACATGAAGCTTTTTATGATTTGGTTGATGAATTAAAGAAACTAGGGATGAAGAACAAAGATCTAAAATCAAAAAATTAATCTTTTTTGAAACAAAATGAAAGCATTTTAATTGAAAAATCTATCCTGCTTCAAGAAAATTAAAGTTTAAAGAATAAAATTGTCAAGCTAAAACCAATAGTAGAAAAATTCATCTTGAGTTCAAATAAACTTAATATGATTCTTGATAATCAAAAGGCCGTGTATGATAAGGCTGGACTTGGCTATAACCCTTTGAAGAAACAAAAGTATCTGAAAAATATCTATGTAAACTCTTCAAATAACAAGTTCTCTAATATTACTTGCTTTAAATGTGGTAGAATAGGACACAAGTCATACACTTGCTTCTCTAACAAATCTGTAAATTCAAATGTAAAGAAAATATGGATTCCAAAAGGAACCATTATGACTAACCAAAAAGGACCCAAGAAAGCTTGGGTACCTAAAACAAAAACTTGACTTTTGCTTGCAGGTGTGTCTAGCATCCCAAGGAGGAAACAGGAAATGGTATCTTGATAGCGGATGCTCGAGACACATGACTGGTGATGAATCCCAATTCATCACTCTTGATGCTAAAAATGGAGGGATGGTCACCTTTGGAGATAATGGCAAAGGAAAGATCATCGGTATAGGTAACATTGGTATCACTCCCTCAAAATACATTGAAAATATTTTGTTAGTAGATAGTTTAAAGCATAATTTACTAAGCATTAGTCAATTCTGTGATAAAGGATATAAAGTCATTTTTGAATCTTCTGTTTGTATTGTAACTAGTCCTATTAATGATGGCATTAAATTTATTGGACATAGACATGGTAATGTTTATATGGTAGATTTAAATGATCTATCCAAAATAAACATGCAATGCCTAGTATCCTTGAATGCTAAAATTAATGAGACTAGTTGGCTTTGGCATCGTAGGCTTGCACATATTAGCATGCATTTACTTTCAAAATTAATTAAGAAAGAATTAGTTCTTGGTTTGCCAAAATTGAGTTTTGAAAAGGATAGAATTTGTGATGCATGCCAACTAGGTAAACAAACAAGAGTTTCATTTAAATCCAAAAATATTGTTTCAACCTCTAGACCTTTGGAGCTTTTGCATATGGACTTATTTGGACCTACCAGAACTACTGGTCTAGGAGGAAAATGATATGATTTTGTAATTATAGATGATTACTCTCGCTTTACTTGGGTTTTCTTTTTGGCACACAAAGATGAAACTTTTCAAGTTTTCACTAAATTTTATCGAAAAGTCACTAATGAGAAAGGATTTTCAATTCAAAATATTTGAAGTGATCATGGCACTGAATTTGAAAATCAAGACTTTGAAAAATTTTGTAATGAAAAAAGAATAGGCCATAATTTTTTTGCACCTAGGACACCTCAACAAAATGGGGTAGTAGAAAGGAAAAACAGAACCTTAAAAGAAATGGCCCGTACCATGCTTTGTGAAAGCAACCTTCCAAGATATTTTTGGACGGAAGCAATTAACACAGCATGTTACATTTTAAATCGTGCCTTTATTAGATAAATTTTAAAAAAAAACCCCTATGAGCTTTGGAAAGAAAGAAAACCTAATATTGCTTATTTTCATATTTTTGGTTGCCGATGTTTTGTATTAAATAATGGTAAAGAAAGACTTAAAAAATTTGATGTAAAATCAGATGAAGCAATTTTTCTTGGTTACTCCTCCACTAGTAAAGCTTTTAGAGTTTTTAATAAAAGAACTTTAGTAGTAGAGGAGTTGATACATGTTGTCTTTGATGAATCTAACGATCTTCCTTCAAGGAAGAATGAAGGTGTTGATGATGCAGATCCTCTTATAGAAGGAATGAAGGAAATCACTCTGAAAGATTCAATAATTCAAGATGATGAGGAACATGAAGACAAACAGGATGAGGGAGGTGAAGAACATCAAGAACAACCTCAAGGTACAAATGACCTACCCAAAGAATGGAGGTATGTTCACAATCACCCTAAGGAGCTAATTATTGGTGATCCTATGCATGGGGTAAAAACTCGTTCTTCACTTAAAGATGTATTTAATCATTGTGCTTTTGTCTCTCATCTTGAACCAAAAACTATTGAAGAAGCTGAAAATGATTATAATTGGATTAATGCAATGCAAGAGGAACTTAATCAATTTGAAAGAAATAATGTATAGACTTTAGTATCAAGACCTAAAAATTATTCAATAATTGGCACAAAATGGGTCTTTAAGAACAAATTAGATGAACATGAAAATGTAATAAGAAATAAAGCAAGATTGGTTGCTAAAAGTTATAATCAAGAAGAAGGAATTGATTTTGATGAGATCTTTGCACCTGTTGCTAGATTAGAGGCCATTAGACTTCTACTTGCATATGCTTGCTTTATAAAATTTAAATTATTTCAAATGGATGTCAAAAGTATATTTTTGAATGGATATATTGCTGAAAAAGTCTATGTAGAACAACCCCCAGGTTTTGAGAATCATGCTTTTCCTAATCATGTGTTTAAATTAAATAAAGCTCTATATGGTTTGAAACAAGCACCTAGGGCTTGGTATGATAGGCTAAGCAAATTTTTACTAAATAATAGTTTTTCAAGAGGTAATGTAGACACAACCCTCTTCATTAAAAGAAATCAAAATGATATATTAATTATACAAATATATGTTGATGATATTATTTTTGGGTCTACTAATGAATCTCTTTGTCAAGACTTTGCTAAGCTCATGCAGGGGGAGTTCGAGATGAGCATGATGGGAGAACTTACATTCTTCCTCGGACTCCAAATCAAACAAACAAAGGAAGGAATCTCCATCACCCAAAGCAAGTACACAAAGGAATTACTCAAAAGATTTGGAATGGAGAACTCCAAAGCAATTGGCACACCTATGAGCCCTTCATGTAAGCTTGACAAGGACGAAGAAGGTAAAAGTATAGACTTAAAATATTATAGAGGTATGATTGGCTCACTATTATATTTAACTGCAAGTAGACCTGATATCATGTTTAGTATTTGTCTGTGTGCTAGATTTCAATCTAATCCTAAAGAGTCTCACTTGAATGCTGTTAAAAGAATCCTTAGATATTTAAATGGTACTCAAATTCTAGGATTATGGTACTCTAAGGACTCATTAATCGACTTAATAGGATATTCAGATGCTGATTTTGCTGGATGTAGATTAGATAAAAAAAGTACTAGTGAAACTTGCCAATTTCTTGGAGTTAACCTAATCTCCTGGTTTAGCAAGAAACAAAATTCGGTAGCACTGTCTACGGCTGAGATCGAATACATTGCAGCCGGAAGTTGTTGTGCTCAAATCTTGTGGATTAAGCAACAACTTGAAGACTTTGGTATCAAACTTAATGGAACACCCATAAGATGTGACAACACTAGTGCCATAAATCTTACTAAAAATTCAATTCAACATTCAAGGTCTAAACATATTGAAATAAGACATCATTTTATAAGAGAACATGTTCAAAACAAAGATATAATTCTTGACTATGTTTGCATTGAAAATCAATTAGCCGATATCTTTACAAAGACCCTAAGTGAGGATAGATTCTGTGAAATTAGGAGAAATCTAGGAATTCTTGATCCATTTGCTTAAATATTTCTCCAATTCTAAGGAATCGATGTCAAAATTTCTTTGAACTCAATTTCCATCACCTCTCTTAGACCTAAAAGCTCAAGATTAATCCTCTCACAACTTGTCACTAAGCAAAAACTCTTCTCCCAAAATTCTGAATTTTTTTAGAATTTATTCATATTTTTTTTGAAATTTTGTGAATCATGAGTCGACCTCCTAGGGTCGACCCAATGGCATACTTGAAATTTTTGGTCAACATCCCACGGGTTCATCTCTTTTTAACTAAAAGCCCGTTCATGAGCCGACCCCTCCATCTTCGTCTTCCTCCCTCCAAAACTCGTAGTCCTGATCTTCGTTCTCTCCAAATCCAAAGTTTTAGCCCAAGATCCTTCTCCCATCACCTCTCTACCTCAAATCGACTCTTGGGAAAGGAGCTTTTCGCTTTTTTCTCCCTTGTTTGAAGCAGTTGGAGCGTGCCCTAGCTTCCACCATTCTTCTCCAAATCGGGATTTCTCTCCTCCAAAAATCCCTTTCCATCCCCTAATAACCCTCCTTCTCCTCACCCATTTGATCTTCCAAGTCTCCTTGCTTGCTCTTGTGGTGAGTATGGCTCCAAAAATGAAACTCCCTCAAAGAAGAAAATCGGTCCGTGAACTGGAAGAGGGCGTGCGCAGGAAAAGGCAAGCTTCTCAGACCTCCTCTGCTTCCATTCCTGCTTCAGCATCTGCTCCAGGTTCCTCTCAGTCTCCTCTCAGCCCTAGCAAAATTCCACTCTCCGTCAGAAAGGTAGAAATTGACAAAAATATTGACTTCAGATTTTTTGAAAAAGAGGGTTTCTCCATTGGTTCAAAGATCAAAAACCAGGGTTGGAAATTTTACTATTCTCTTAAAGAAGTTACATATGTAGATTTGGTTAGAGAGTTTTATCTGAATCTGTGCTATGGTAATGGAACAGTAACTTCTACTGTTAAGGGAATTGATATCTGCTTAGATCCTATTATTTTGGGAGAGATTCTTCATTTGCCCTGTGAGGAATATTCAAACATGGAACTCCCAGTGAAGGAAGAAGGGATCAATATGATTTTAGGAGGAACCTACTCGAGAAGCCTAAATAAATTAGAAGCCAAGATCCTGTCAATTGAAATGAGAATTCTACATCAATTGGTAACAAAGCTTTTCTTCCCGAGAAGTGGTAGACATGACCTCCTTTCAGGCCGAGACATATGCATAATGTTTCATGTGATCACCCAAACCCCCTTAAACCTCCCAGCTTTAATGATTGAGGCCATGAGAGAAACACTGAATAGATCCAAGGCACATCTGCCTTTTGGTATGGCCCTCACACTGGTATTCAGGAGGTTTGGAGTTAGTTTTAAGGGGGAGGCATCTGCTAGGCTTTCTCACTCTGACACCATCAACCAACACACTCTACACCGCATGGGATTCATTAGGATTGATGGTGGTTGGATCAAGGGTGCAGAAGAGAGAGCTGAGGAGAGAGTTGAGGACAGAACTGAGGACAGAGCTGAGGAAGAAGGTCTTTCATCACCTCTCCATGACTTCAGGGCAGCATCTCCAGACATCCAGTTTGTTTCAGATCCAGAGGCTGGCCCTTCAGAGTCTACCAAGAGGCACACTCCAGTTTAGCAGCCAGACAGCAGAGCACCTCCATCAGAGATCAGATTGGCTGATGACCAGATTGAGCTGATTTCTAAGTGTGTGGCTTCCTTGCTTTCTCGTCAGTGGAGCACTTCAGTTTTTGCATCGGGATCCACATCATTTGATGCATCTGATCAGACCTTGATCCCCCATATCTCCACTGTATTTCAGATGATCTCAGATCAGTCAGTTCGGATTCAGCAGCTCGAGGGTTTACATTTTGAGACTGACTGGGAGAGTACTTGACTTGCAGGGGCAAGTGTTAGCTCTGGCCCATCCACAGCCACAGGAGTGCACTACTGAGGTCTCAGACCTATCTACGGAGGCAGCCAGACTTAGAGGAGTATTGGAGGGTGGATTTGATTTCTTGAGGAGAGAGATCAGAGGCTCTAGTGAGTATGCTTCTACACAGTTCACTGCACTGCTTTAGTCTATTTCGAGAGCTCTGAACCTTCTTGACACCATCAGGCTCTCACTTACAGTTCAGTCTATTGCTTCTCAGCCTTCAGGATCATCTCGCCCATCTACTCGTACCAGCACCTCCACTCGTGGCAGAGGCAGACGGGGTAGAGGACGAGTCCTTGGTCATGATCCATCATCTCCCCACCCTATCTCCGATACATCTGATTCTGATCCATCTAGTCATGAGCTCTACTAGATCCTTGTAGTTAGCCTTGTCTGTTGTTTGTTTCTAGGATCTATCTTTTGGGCCATGTAATGATATTAACTGGTTGACTTTTATATTATAGAATATGTATTGGAACAGCTATGGTATCAATCACTTTTTGATTATATATCCACTCTTTGACTTTTAATGTATGTTGCTATTTCATATCTATGGTACTCAATGGTATATTTTATTTTATGATTTCTGTATTCAGGAGGAGTAAACATTAATGTCAGTAAAATTAATGATTACTACAAGAAGTTTGAAGAAACAAAAAGAGAAAATGTATTAAAAAAAAAATAGAGGGGGAGTTAACAATGTTTGATGATGTCAAAAAGGGGGAGAAATTAAAGAAAAGTATCAAAAGCAAGATTAATAAAAGACTTAAAAACAAAATGAGTGAATTGCTTACAAAATGAGTGAATTGCTAAGCAAAAAGCAAATGAGCAAACTTTAAAATTAATTCTTAGACATGCTCTGATACACCTTAAAATTTGACATGCTCTGATATACTTTAAAATTAATTCTTAGACATGCATTGATATACTTAATTTTTTAAACATGCTCTGATACCAAAATTACATAATCAAATGAGAATGAGCAAATTTTCAAGATGCTAAGAAATTTAAAAAACAAGCAAATGAGCAAATGAGATATTTTCAAATATGCAATTTTCAAATCCTTAGGTAAATTTTGCTTTGCTCTGATAACAAAAATAAATTTTCTGCTCTGATACCAGAATCACATAATCAAATGAGCAAATTTTCAAATCATTGAGCAATAAGCAAAATATTTATGCAAATGGGCACATGTATCACATGCCAAAAGAATCAATCTTCTTTTCAAGCAAATGCACTTATAAGTTGGTAGTAAATTTCCTATTACCTATAATGCATTTCATTCCTTGAAATTCATGCTCATTGATTCATATATATGCTTTTGTTCAAGTATTTTGTCATCATCAAAAAGGGGGAGATTGTTGCTCCTTAGATTGATTTTGATGATTACAAAGCAGTTGAAGGGGTACTAATGATTTTTGCTTGAAAAAAACTTATTGCTCTTCAGAGGCAAAATTATAATTTTACCAAAACCCTGATTTGAAAGCATCAAATGATAGAACAAAAGATTTATGATCCATTGATGAAAATTTTATTATTTTTGAACTTGTATTTTGAAAGATATGCATGTTTGAAAATCATGAGTCGACCCATGAGTCGACTCATGGCACATGAGATGACTGGCACGCTGAAATTTCTGGCCGGCACAGACTTGGCACACCCTGTGAGTCGACCCATGAGTCAACCCCCAAGGCATGAGTCGACCCATGAGTCGACCTCTTTGGGTTTTTAGCCAGTTTTACAGAACCTTGCATCCCGTTTGATTCTGTGATGTTTTTCCACAGAGGTCGACCCATGAGTCGACCCCCAGGCATGAGTCGACCCATGAGTCGACCCCTGTGATAGAATTTTTTCGTAACGGCTAGTTTTTAACCCAATTTAAATACTTTTAATGCTCATTTAATGTGGTCTAACGGCTCTATTTCATCCTAGAATATTTTCCACTATTTCTTGAAGCTATAAAAGGGACAAAAATATGGAAATCAAAAAGAAGAATCAAGAAGAGAGATTTTGAAAAAGGAATTTCAAGCAAACTTTTCAGCCCTAAGCAAGAGCTCACTCAAAGCATTCAAGAAGCCTTTAATCCAAGCTCACCAACTCCTCAAGTGCATATTCAAGTCTCCAACCACCTTGAGGAAATCAAAAGAGTCTTCTTCTCTTTGAGTAAAGTATATTTAAAGCATCATACGCTCATTAAAGGAGCTTTCTTTGTACTTACTTATGCTATTCATTGTTATACTTTGATTGAGTTATTGTTTTTATTTTGGAAGGGTTCCAAAATAAGGGAAGGTTGATCCAAACCTTGAATCGGAGTGTATTGGGTTGGCTTGTACCCGGAAAATAAGTGGTCTAGCTTGGGATAGCTAGAGTCGGAGTTTTTGATGTTTGTATTCGGGTTGAATACAAGATTAGTGGATTGAAATTCCCAAGTAGGAGCTTGGGGAGTGGATGTAGGTGCAAGGTTGGCACCGAACCACTATAAATTCTTTTGTTTGTGGTGTGCCTAATTGCTCTTCTTTAACTCTTCATTATTCTCTTGCACTCTTGCTTTTAGTCATTAGCCTTGAATTAATTTTACTCTCCTTATCTATTTAGCTATTGTCAAATATTTTTCATAAGTCATAAGTTAAGCTTAAAATTTTTAGAAATCCAATTCACCCCCCCCCCTCTTGGGTTGCATAGCTGGGCAACAAAATGGTTATTCCATATAGATATCTTCCTCAAGATGTCCATTTAAGAATGCCATTTTCACGTCCATCTGTCATATTTCATAATCGAAATAGGCTGCAACAGCAAGCAATGTGCGGATGGATTTTAGCATGGCTATGGGCGAGAAGGTATCCTAATAGTCAATGCCTTCGCACTGACTATAACTTTTCGCTACGAGCCTAGCTTTGAATGTCTCCACATTCCCATCTATACCTATCTTTATCTTGAAGATCCATTTACACCCAATAGGTATAATACCTTCAGGTGGATCTACCAAGGTCCAGACTTGATTTGAGTGCATCGAGTCAATTTCTGATCTCATCGCCTCTAACCATTTCTCGGAGTCAATATCTGATATTGCCTCATCATAGATTTTGGGATCATCACCATGAACCTCATTTTTCATAAGAAACATTTTCTCTACATCCTCTTGTATGGTACCTAAGTACCTTTCAGGAGGACGAAAAACCCTAGTCGATCTACGAGGTGGAAGAGGTTGTGTTAAGACTAGTTCTAATTGATTGGGTTCCTCAGGTTCTTTAGCTTGTTGCTCTTAGGAGACATTCTCCTTGAGCTTAATTATTCTTCCGATGCCACCATCTTGAATAAACTGTTTTTCAAGAAAAATAGCATGTTGACTCACAATCACATTGTGGTCTTCTGGAATACAGAAATAGTATCCTAATGACTCTTTAGGATATCCTATGAATCGAGCTCTAAAAGACCTGAACTCTAATTTGTCCGCCTGCTGTCTCTTGACATGAACCGGACAACTCCAAATTCTGAGATGATTCAGACTTGGCTTCTTACCATGCCACATCTCATACGGTGTGGTAGGAACGATTTTGGAGGGAACTCTATTCAATACATAAATTGCTGTCATGAGACAATATCTCCAAAAAAATTTAGGGAGGTCCATGAAGCTCATCATGGAACGGACCATATCTAATAGGGTCCGATTTCTCCATTCTGAAATTCCATTGAGTTGAGGCATTCCAGGTGGAGTCCATTGAGAGACTATACCATTGTCCTTAAGATAGTCTAGGAACTCCCGACTAAGGTATTCACCTCCTTGATTTGATCGAAGAACCTTAATGGGCTTTCCTGTTTGTTTTTCTACCTCATGTTTGAATTCTTTGAACCTTTCAAAAGCTTTAGACTTGTGTTTTATTAGAAATACATATCCGTACCTAGACATATCATCGGTAAAGGTAATAAAGTAGATGTAGTTGCCTCTAGCCGGCACATCAAATGGGCCGCACACATCCGTATGTACTAGGGCAAGTAGGTCTGTGGTCCTTTCCCCATGTCTCACAAAAGAAAGCTTGGTCATTTTGCCTTGAAGGCATGATTCACAAACTGGATATAACTCGGAAGTCAATAGACTCAATAGCCTGGATTTCTCCAATTTGTTAACCCTGTTTACCGCTATATGACCTAGCCTTAGGTGTCATAGATACCTATCATTTAGACTATCTCTAGGTCTTTTAATTCCTATGGCATTTATATTTTGCTTGATATTAAATACAGATACATCAATATGTAGTTGATAGAGATCGTTAATAAGAAAACCATCTGCAACTTTATTATTTTCATAAAAAATATTACAATGATCCTTATGAAAGCTAATCACATAGCCTTCTTGTGCTAAACATGAAAGAGAAATCAAATTCCTGCTTACTGCAGGCACATAATAACAATCTCTAAGAAATAAATCTAATCCTAATGGTAATCACAGAGGGTAGGTTCCCACAACCGCAGCAGCAACTTTTGCTCTATTTTCGATGCGTAGGATCATCTCTCCATCCCTCAGCCTCCTGCTCCCCTCAAGACCCTGCATAGAAGTGCACAAATGAGTACTAGAGCCAGAGTTAAGCACCCAACTGGATGCAGAAGAAATTGTAAGATTAGATTCTAAAATAAGTATACCTCCAGAAGGACCATCCTTCTTGTTCTTCAGGGTGGCCAGGTACTGATGATTGTTCCGCTTCCAATGGCTATCTGATTGGCAGTGGAAATATTTTCTCTTATCAGCAGCCTTCTTCTTCAGTTCTGTCTTCTTCTTCTTGCCATCCACCTTCTGCTTCTTCGTAGATTTTTTTTTCTTTCCAAAAGACTTTCTCTTGGAAGAAGTCCACTCCATAGCAAGGACTGAGCTTTTGAACCCTTCAAAGAAAGCTCAGCCGTAACCAGCATGTTCATTAACTCGACCAAGGTACATTGCATCTTATGCATATAGAAGTTCATAATGAACTGACCATATGCATCGAACAAGGACTGAAGGATCACATCAATCTGAAAATCCTTGTCTAAGATAATATCGAGCCTCTCAAGCTCCTCAAGATTCTTGATCATTGTCAAACAATGATCTTGGACTGGTCGTCCATCATGCATCTTGGCCTTAAAAAATCTTTGACCGTCTTGATACTTGGCCGTGCGACTCTGTTCATCAAACAACTCTTGTAGGTGAGCCAACATTTGGCGGATAGTCAAAATGTTCTCATTTGGCGCTGTAAGTCATCAGACATTGCACCCAACATATAGTACCTTGCTTTGTTATCATCATCCATCCATTTTTTTAGATACGCTCTCTATTCAGCAGTCGGACGTGCTGGCATAGCAGGTGGATCCTGGTTTAAGACATGAGTCAATTTTTTGAAATCCAAAATAATTCTATGGTTCCTCAACCAGTCTTTGAAATTGGGTCCAGTCAATCTGTGGGTGTCTAGTATTTTGGTCAGGGGGTTGGAGGTAAACATGTTTCCTGTAGAGAGTCAAAAGTTTCTAGTTAGATTTTGTAATCAAACTTAATCAATTTATTTAAGAATTTTATTTTTAAACAAATTAGGCTCCCACTATTTTCTCAGATCCCTACACTCCCTTGATAGAGATGTGAAAAACTCCGTGATCAGTGATTTTTAGTGGGTGGTGCGGTCTCACCGACTGACTCACCACCTCACCTAACAGTTATTGGTGATGGGTCAACCGATGAGTGGACAACTCTTATCCAATGATTCTCTAATCAGGGTGCACCCAAAACTTGGTCTCTAATTCATGAAGCTCACCATGCCCGGGATATTGCTCCAATCCTTAGTTAAGTCAAACCCACCATTTGTACGAACTAGATTCCTGATTGGGTCCCTCACCGTATCCGAAATATTGAGCATAACCCATCCTCTAATTCATAGCATCTAATGCCTAATGGACATTGTTGCATCTTTTCGGTACAACTGAGCCACTATAACCAGCCGAAAACAATCAATCTCTGGAAGGGCCCGCACATCCACAATGGTGGAAGACCTAGACTTAATATTTTCTTAGAAAGATTTGATTTAGGTCTCATTAAACTTGACTTGATATAGTCATAACAATTATGACTAACCTAGTGGCATGGGTTAGCTCGAATTGTTAGCCACCTCAAATCAAAACTGGATCGACACATATGGCCAGGTAAGTGAGACCGGTGGAAGGGATATGGCATTAACTCGACAAGAACGCATTCGAGTCGAGTAGCTCCTAATTAAAAACTAGTCGATCGCATCTGTCCAACTTACCCTAGATACCAAATTGTCGAATCAGAACTAATTGGGTTAGCCTACAATCCAGGCTCTAACTACTGAGCCAAATTAAGTCTTAACTTGATCGAGTCATATCTAAATGTGATTCGACCTTGACCCAGACTTAATCCTATTAGGCTGGTCAATTATTAGCTTTCATGATCCCACCTAACCAACTCTTGATTCGGTTTGATCAACCGCTAGACCTAATTGAGCTACCCAAGCCCAAACCCAATTTTATGAAAATATCTTCAATCTGAAATTCTCAATTTTAGACCTAACTTAATTTCATAAGCTTAATTAATTAATTAAATTTTGGGTTCATAAATAAAATATGTAAAATAAATCCTAAGATTTTAGGATCTAGGATTTTGCAGAAGAGTAAGTTTTGATTTCTGATTAAAGATGAACGCGCAGCACCCCTACACGTCATAAGAATACCCCATTGAATGGGAGGAGAGGGCATTTAAACCTTACTTTATTCTTATGATCGGATGACCATGAGGAACATCTTAATCAGAAATATAAATTTCACTACAAAACTAGTTAGATCTAAATTTATATATCTCATATACAATTTAAGATCTAACTAATACATGCTTTGCATACATCTCATGTATCAAAAATTAATCTAATTAACATGATTTCAGATCAGATACATCACATATAATAACTAAAAAATAAGATTTAAATTGAACTATTCAAAATTAAATCTATTCTAGACAAGTTACTGGAACAATTCTACAACTAGTCTAGGCATGCAATAGATCAATTTTATGAAAAAAATTAAAATTTTATTTTTTATTTTTTGATCTAATTATAATAATTATAATATTAAAAAAATAGAAAATAAATTAGATTTAATTCATATTTTAATCTCATTAAAACATAAAATTTAAGACTGTTCATGGTTCAACTAATCCTAGTCTAGTCATACATCTCATGCATGTTAGATCTTCTTAGATTTAATTTTAAATATTTTGATTTTAGATCTTATCATATCTGATGTGATATCTAATTTTTTTTAAATATAAGATAAATTAAAATTAAAATTAGATCTAAATTAGATCTAAAACTGAGCCATCAACTTGGCTCTGATACCAGTTGAAGGAAAAATCATCTTTTTCCTTTGTAGGATCTTCTAGATTTCATCAAATCTGGGATAGAATAATTTAAAAAATTTATCCTACACTATTTTAGATCTAATGTCTATTAGATTTAATTTTGTTATCTAATATTTAAAATCTAAAATTAAATCTAAAAGTATGAGAAGTATAGACATACCTCAAGGGTAATCTGATTACCCTGTAGATGATCTCAGCACAGCCCGAGGTTCTGATGTAGACATGCAAGCACCTAGCCTCTACCAATATCCACTCAGGCAAGACCTAGAATATCTTCTTCTCATAAATCTACACTCCAAAAATTAGATCTCTATCTAATTTGGAAGTGCTTCAGAACTCCTTCTGAAGTTGGAGCAGCAGCCTGTCGAAGATGTCCTGTAGCCTTCCTATTCCAGGCATCACCATGCCTTCGACCTTTGCCAGATGGATGTCCAACTCCTTGGATGTGAAGAGGGGAGAGAAGAGAGTAGGGAGGATGTGGAGAAGAGGAGAGGATTCTTGTTTTGGCTGGGTATTGAGCAGAAACTTACAAACCCTAGGCACAGACAGGGATTTTATAGACCCTATATGCTGCGCAGTGCCACATCATTCGACCAATCAAAAAATTCTAATAAATTTTGGAAAAATTTTAATTGGTGGAGTGATATCATCTAATCATATCAGATAAGAACCCCCACCTTCTCTCCTATGTTGGCACCAACTTTGGATAAACACAAGCAAGGGTTGGTGCCAAAGAGTCCATGTTAATCAGGACTCTTCATCCTTATCCATCTGGGGTGCCCACTTTAATCCAATTGGGCTCACACCATAATCTGATTATGGTACTCAATTCAATGTGATTTTGATATGTGGACACTCCACAAAAATCTTCCAATGAGCTCTCTTCAGTTTAAGACCCATATGTTAACATTTGACAGATGTCCTAAAATGAAATTGGCAGGTGACAAGAATTAGCAGGTGCTTGTTTTAAATTCATCTCATGAATTAAGACAGGCCTTTTTTGTGCTGGACAAGCTTCATTTAGACTGAGAGAAATCTTTTCAAGGTTCTCTAGGTAAGTCAAATCATATTTGACTCAGTCGAGATAGAAAAGATTACACGAGGAGAAAGTTAGGCTCAATCGAGTGCTAGCACGATTTTCTTGAACCTAATTAGATCTAATCCAAATCAATTGTGTTAGCCTAATTGATGAAATCCAGACCCTAACCTTTATTTGTATGACCCAGTTAGGTTCAATTTCATATGGTAATGAGACATGTCATGATCTCATCATCGACATCATCGAAACTTTTTTTGATGGACCAAAACTCTTCTGATTCACACAATTAGAATGATCGATCATCAATATCACTCTAATTGCTCCTAAAATCCACTAGTGATACCTAGCAGTATGTGGTGGCAACCCATCAGAACTAAAGACGAACCTCTCGGTGCAGCTACCTGTGTGATTGAGTTCCTCTATCATGAGTTCCGACTGAATTAGGGTTAAGGTGAACTCATCAAACCCAACATCAGTCATATGAATCAATCGATCGATCCGAGTCTGATGTGAAACCCCAATGGAAAACTCTTTTTTTATTATTTCACTCTGCCATGGCTATGGGCTTAAGAACTCAATCTTTCAATCGTCATAGGACTACTCTTCTCATCTATCGAGATTGATAGATCCCATCTTGGTGCGATCTGGTTCCTACAATGAATATGCTACAGCCAACATACACCTCAGGGTTCTGAATGGCTAGGAGACCGAGTTATGGTGTAGTCAAACTATAACACGCTCAAGATAAACTGTCGATGCACCTCAGGTCAAAGAACTAGACACACAACTGCAGCATCGAGCTAGTCATCGACGAAAAGGTAGACTTCCTTATGACTGCTTGATATGGTCACGCTCAGTACTCTCATTCTCAACGAATACCTGTATTCTTGCTCCGGTGTCTCCACACCGTAGGCTCAAGATACATCTATCCTAAGAAAGTGATCGTATACCAACTTTTCAGATCGATCACCATCCTCATGATGATCTTATGGTCAGGAGCTGTTTATGAGTTAGTTATGTAAATTCATGCCTTAAATTTTTAACTCTTGAAAATATGAATTGACATTCCTACTAACTCAAAGGATGTATCACAGACACAATGTACATAATGTGATAGAAGAATAACCCATTTATTGATTTATAGTCAAAATTATAAATTTGCCCTTAGATTTGTATAGGAATGTGTCAGCCAATCTGGCATCTAGGGCACACATCTAACACATCTCAGATTTCATGACTTCTAGCCTTCTATCTAAGTCTCTATTCATGACAGCTTTTGAATAGATCAGTAGATCATCATCCTAAATGATGTTGATCGAATTGTCATTCTCAATGACAAAACCATATCTCAGAGGTGCTTGACACACTCTATCTGACCTTCAAAGAGGAGGTGTGTATTATGTATGTACCTCATCCTTGGGTACTTCTGATTGAGGATCTTCTTATAGTTCAACCATAGGTACTTTTGAATTGGTTTGTAGATCCTAAACTTTCATAAATTCAATATTCCTCCTACTGCCTCTTTCTTGGATGAATTTATTTTCCAAGAATGTGGTGTGCCTACAACAAATACTTTTTGTTCAGTAGGATGGTAGAAGTAATATCCATTAGTTTTCTTAGGATACCCTACAAACCTATATTTGTCTGATCTAGCACTAAGCTTATGTTGAAAAATATTTTTTATATAAGTAGGACAGCCCCAAATCTTAAGATGTTTAAGATTAGGCTTCTTTTCCTTCCATATCTCATATGGAGTGATTGCAACAAACTTTGAAGGCACCCTGTTTAAAATATATACGGCAGTATCTAAGGCATATCCTTAGAAAGATATTGGGAAATCAGTGAAGCACATCATGGACCGCACCATATCCATTAAAGTGTGATTCTTCTTTTTTGGTATACTATTTAACTGGGGTGTATAAAGAGGGATCCATTTAAAGAGAATACCTTTACTTTTAAGATGATCAAAAAATTTACTAGATAAGTATTCTCCTCCTTGAATAGATCAAAGAACCTTGATATTTTTTTCAGTTTGTTTCTCGACCATACTTTGATACTCCTTGTATTTATCAAAAGCTTTAAATTTATTTCATATGATACATATATCTGAACCTAGATAGATCATCTATAAAGATGATAAAATAGGAGTATCCTCCTCTAGCCTGAGTTGTCATGGTCCACATACATCTGTATGTACTAGGGCTAACAACTCATTTGCCCTCTCTCTATGTCTAGAAAATAGAGTCTTGGTCATCTTATCCATGAGACAATATTTACAAGTTTCCAATGATTCATAATCATATGGGTCAAAGAATTCTTCTTTATATAACTTGTTTATCCTTGACTCACTAATATGACCAAGGCGACAATACCAGAGAAATATGATATTCACATCTTTTTTTTGTTATATTTCTTTTAATATGAAAAATATTTTTATTGAGTGCAAAAATTAGAAGATTGTTATCAATATAGTCATTGCCATAAAATTTATTTGAAAAGAAAATGGAGCATCCATTTTTCATCAGCCTTATTTCATAACCTTGTTTTAACAACAAAAATATAGAAATAATGTTTCTATGATCTTTGGTATATAATAATAGTCTTTCAATTCTAAAATTTTGCTCGATGGCAAATGAAGTATACAGATTCCCATAGCCTCTGTGCTAATGGACTCTCCACTTGCGCCATAAAGCTCAAGGTCATCTCTTTTCAGATCTTTGATATTCTGTAGTCGCTATAATGAATTATAAATATGTGATCTACAGACGGTATCTAATACCCAAGTATCAGAGTCTGAGCCACTCAATAAAAAATAGGTATGTATCATATACACACCTTTTGATGCTACACTTGCACCCTGCTTCAAACTTGTAAGATAATCCTTGCAATTATTCTCCCAATATCTAAATTTACCATAAAATGAACAGATAATATCCATGTAGACATCTTTTGTGTCTTATTATTACTGATCAATCTAGGGTTAGAAATATCCAGAACATCAGAGATCTTCTTTGATACGAACCTAATTTGCAAGTTTCTCAACTAATCCACATAGTTAGAATCGATAGACTTGATTTCATGCTGTGAAAATAAAGAAGCTATAATGCAGAATAATAATATAAGCAGACCACTCATGTCTGACATGCACAACTAGATAAGATCTTTTAACTAGTTATGTCTCTCACTATTTTATCGGATATCATAGCCCTCTCCTATGGTAAATGAGAAACCCTAATCTAGTTTCTTAATGGGGTTAAGACCCTAATCCCTCAATGAAGCATTATAGATATCACAATAAACCTCAATGAGTTCAAAGATAGGAAAACTTATTCAATTACATCTCATGCAATTCTTAACATAAATCTTGCCTTTAAAAATACTCATAGCCTTGTGGATATTACAACAAACTATAGTATTTTGTAGTTAAGTCAGACCTTTCATTTTTATATAGCCATATCTGAAAGATACTGCCCTTGTGAATATCATAACAAGGCAATATAACCAAAATATACTGTAAAGTATGTAATATGCACCAAGACAAACCTACATCAATCCCCATAGCAAGCATTGTGGATATCACAACAAACCTACTATAATTTTTGATAGGATATTGACTAGGTATGAAGGAAGGTATATATAGTATTCAAAATACTGAGCAATTTTTATTCAAGATTCAAACTAATCTAATTGATCAGAAAAGTGTTAAGATTGGTGAAGGTCCCTTCGTTGCTTTTCTTAGACACCAATAAAAATTGGCCAAGCCAACAAATAGAACCAATTAAATAACCACCACACTTGAAACACTCCTTAGATACCAATTGATTAGCTGATTCAAGAAATAGATCAGTTACTAATTCACAACACTACGACTTAATATAATTTTTATGAGGGCTTTAATGGTCTCATTCACATCCTAATCCAATGATGCACTATAATAGTTGTATCACAACTAATCATAACATCTAATCATATCTCTAAGATATGAAAATATAATCATACAACATGATTATTACATAGCATCTTATGCATATGAAGTACTTAATAACATGCATGAATATAAAGATTATTTTCACTGTTCTTCTTTTTGGGACATCACAGTGACACCCCTACATGCCATAAGAGTACCCCATAGAATAGGAAGAGAGGATCTTTGAATCCTACTTGCTCTTATGATCGGATGGCTTGGTGATGAACCTCAATTAGAGTACTAAGTTACTAAGAAAGATTCTATACATACATCATTCATTTTATATTTAAAATATATCTCTAATACATGCTAGAATTTAGATGTTCAATTGGGTTCAACCCTTGACCCAACTTGAACCAAACCAAAAATCCATGTTTGATCATAATCAAGACAATAATTTAAGCTTTGATTATATAGACCAAGGTTGGCTCTAATACCACTATTGGGTTCTGATGGCATAGTGAAAGGGTTAGATGTTTAAAATTTTTATTCAAAATACCTGATGTACCGAAAACCCTAACGCCCAGAAATCCTTGACTATATCAATCAAAGTACAATAAATGTAAACTAGGATAAGAAGAATATTTGTAGCACTAATCTAATTTTCATTAGACATCCAAGTGTCTACCCTCCAATAGTAATCCACACAGAAATTGAACGAAAGACAGTGCTCCTTCTTTACCTTGCTTCAAGAGTTCTAGCCCCTAGAACTTGACTAGCCTTGTACCGATCAGGTTTTTTCAAGAACCTGACTCAATCTTCTTAGAACTTCTTTTGGACTTCTGATTCTCCTTCTTTAGAATCTTTTCAACCCTTGTTAGGATCAAATAAGACTTTGTCTTAAATCCCAAAGCCTTGTCCTAAAACTAAAATAGGTTGTAAGAAAGAAAGAGAGCAATCGGAGAGAAATTGGAAACTTTTCTGAATGCCTTGGACACCCAGCACCTAGGCCTTTTTATAGCCACCAAAGGGATGCCAAAAGAGAAGGACATGCCCCATAAAAAGTCTTACTTGATCTGATTATCAGAGATAAGAGTTTCTTCAAGAAGAAGGACTCTTATCAATGATACATCGATCAACACCCTCACTTGTGCGCGCGACTAGAGAAGGGATGTTTTCACATTCCTTCTCAAATTAGAAAAATCCACAAAAATTTATGTGGATAGGGGACTCATTCTTAATTCCAAAAAAACTTAATAAGTTGATAAAAATCTCATGGAAGGATGTTATCCTCACACCTTTTCATGTGAGTTTTGATCACCATGTGCGCGCACATGTGAGGAGGCTTCTAGCATTCATTTGGCCCTCTAATAAATCTAGAAAAATTTCAAAAAAATCACTAAAAATATCAGATCAAATGTGGAATATTATCAAAAAAAATTATTCTAATTTAAATGAGTTTGATTAGGAGAAGGACTCTCCAAAATAAAGAGAGATGCAATATTTCATCGCACACGTGCGAGAGACCCTTCTCATTTCCAATTTTTCTCTGCCCCAAATAATCTAGAAAAAATCCATCTCATAATTTGAGATGTGAATCAGAGGATGGAGTGTGATATGGGCTATCACATGCATCTTAATCCAATGCCAGAAGGATTCTTTCTTCTGCTCACACCAACATGCGCACACCAATTTTGATTTGTGCCAAGAGTTCACCACAACTTGGACTCTTCATAATTGGTGTTAACTTAAGATGTGGCACCCCTATTTAGATTTCTTTTAAGTGGTAGGACTTGTCCCAAATGTCCACCAAATTGGGCTAGCTAATTAGCAAGGGATGAGATCAAAATGATCTCCAAAGGAGCTAGGGTCTCCACACGTGCTAGCATGCTTATCGGGAATCCTGATTGAATCCAAAATTTCAATCAATCTTATTAAAAAGATCCTTGGCTAATTTTTATATGTGTGTGATCTATTAGATTTTACATCTAACCAGTAGTAGGTCTAGATATAAGTTGATCAATTTTGATTAGATTTTAATCTAATCGATTTAGGTCCAATCAAGCTAACCCAAGCTCAACAATTAGAATCTTTTCTAATTGACGATCGAATTAAACTCTTTAATTCGATCAAACCTACAAGTCAAGATTGATGTTTAGCAATATATCATGGCTATCTAGAGGATATAAAATTTGATAAAAATATCAAATATATCTTTCAATGATAAGTTATCGTATAATTCAATCTTTCGATCATCCCTGCACTCTCAATATGTTCATGAGGATAAAATTATGTCAAATTCAAACACATATTCATATCGATTCTTAATTAACTAATGATGACTCTAATGATAAAGCATTAGAAACTCTTTCAAATCTCTTTTCTACTTTTGGTGAAAAGATTTTTTTTGAGTCATCTAGGAATGAGAATACACAGGATGCGATCTCCTCTTACTAAGAGTGATCGATTCCATATTGACCTACTCACAACCTTCATACACACTCCACCATATCCAGAATACCTCTTGCATATCTTAATATCATGTCTGGGTATGAACCAAAATATGGATTCATATGCACAAGGTTCCATGGTGATCTCAGGTCTAAGGATCACTTGCATAACTTCCACTTAGAGAATCATCTTTGACATGCAAGTAAGGCTTCCATAAGATGTTCTCTTTCATCGAGTTAATTTAGTAAACTCATTTTCAAATGAGCACCCATATCTTTGTATTAGTGTTTCATACACAAGTGGCTAGGGAGATCTGCCACCCTCTTCACCGAGCATACATAGGATATGGTAGTCTATCCGAAATATTGATCTCCGACTCAATGCTCCTATGATCAGAAATATTTAAGATTAAAATTTTAGAATTTTAGGTCTCACTAGCATGATCCATTCATATCTTTTAAAACTATTCTCCTAATCTTTGGGATTCATTATAATCTTATACATAATAAGATGCAGCTAAAATGATGAATCAATACCTAATTTTTATTATCAAATAATAAATGTCATTACATGAGTTAAAAAATTATAAAGAAAAGTTTCATCGCAACATACATGCGATTGACTTATAGGACACTCTTCTTTCAATCTAAATCTAAATTTTTTCATAAATATTAAGTCCATAGATCTTTCACCATTGTGGATGTGCGAGAATGGTATTGGTGTTGATTGTTCTTGACTGATCACAGTGGTTCAGTTGCATCGAGAACAAGCAACCCTCTATTAGCAAAGAGTTGCTCCAAGATAAGGATGGAGTTGAGCCCAATAATTATTAGGTAAGGGATCCAATGATGGCTTTACACCTACTTATAAATGGTGGGTTGGATTTAACTAAGAAAGTGCGGTCAATAACTGTTAGGTGAGCCCACATAACTTAGAGATCAAGTCACTGCAACATACTTAAAGAAGCATCTAGGCAAAGGGTTGTCCATGCATCAGTGTGCATATTATCAATAACTGTTAGATGAGATGCATGGCATCGGTGGGACTGTAGCATCCACTAAGAATTCACTTATCACATTAGGATTTTTGTTTCTCACCAGAGGAGTGGAGGGATCCAAAAAAAAATAGTAGGAGTCATGTTTACATCTTAAAGTTCCTAAAGCAAATATAAATTTAAAGTACAAAAGTCTAACTTGAACTCTACTCTCATTGTTAAACTATATCAACTTTAAACCCTATAGCCCACATCCATGAATCTAATCGTTTGACCAAAATCAATTATAAAGACTGGCTTAGAAATCTTAAGATTGTCCTGACTTCTGAAAAATTAGATCATGTACTCGATCAGAAACTCCTAGTGTTATCAAACTATCCTACTGTTGAGCAAAGAACAGCATATGAAAAGTTGACGGATGAAGACAGTCGGGTCAAGAGCTATATGTTGGCTTCCATGTCAAACGAGTTGCAGAGCTAGTATGAGTATATGCTCACTGTCAGGGCTATAATCACTCATCTACAAGAGTTATATGGTGAGTAGAGCCGTACAGCATGCTTCAAAGTATCCAAGAGACTTTTCAATTTGAAGATGCACAAAGGACAGTCAGTCCATGAGCACTATATGACAGTGATCAAGGATATTGAAGAGCTTGAGAAGATTGGACTTGATATGCAAAAGAAATTACAGATGGATTTGATCCTTCAATCCCTTATGAGTTCATATAGTTAATTTATTATAAATTTTTATATGAACAAACTTGATTGCACTATATCTGAACTGGTCAACATGTTGGTCACTATTGAGGAAATCTTGAAGCATTCAAGAGGCACTATTCTCACTATGGAGTGGACTTCTTCATCCTAGAGAAAGTTTGATTGGAAAAAAAAGAGTAAACCTGCTAAAAGCAGAAGAAAGGGAGCAAGCTAAAGAAGGATGTTTCAAAAAGGGTTGAAGCAAAAGGAAAGTATTTCCACTGTCCACTCTATTTGGAGAGTCTGAAGATCAAAAAAGATGACAAACCTTCAGAAAGTATGCTTGTAATTGAATCTAACCTTACGATTTCTTCTACTTCTAGTTGGATATTGGACTCTGGTTCAAGTGCTCATATATGTACTTCAATGCAGAGTCTAATAGAAAGTAGAAGGTTGAGGGAAGGTGATTGAAGTGAATTTCAGTGCAGGGGTAAATGATAATTTTAAAACTTTTTCAAAATTATAATTTTACAGTAAAAAATATTAATTAATCTAATTAATTAATATGTACTTATCCTACACTAGGATCTAAATATGATATATAGCATAGCATGCATTTAAATTTGAAATTCAAACTTTTACAGTAAATATTTTACTGTTATGTGTTCAGAACACATTACCTTTGTGCGGGTAGCCAATCGCCATAATTTGATCATCGTTGAGAGGGTCTGATCATTGCAATGTAACCACACAGTGTGTCTGGTCTCTATGGATCATCCACACCAAGCTCCTGATCTGATCAGCTCCTCATGAATGCTAGTTCGTGGTAGAGCCCTTTCGACGGTCGATGCTGATCGATCTCTTTCGATTGATGTCTGCTGACTTCTTGGATGCTCTGGATCATTAGAAAAGATGGTAGAGAGGTTGATGAAGCTCTTCCTAAAGTTTGGTGGGCTCACGACACTCGTAGGTCACGTTCTCACTTCTCGAACCCTAAGCCAAAACCCTAGGGTACACACTGAAGAAACTTGCGCCCACTTGTTTCTTTCTTTTCTCTCCTTTTCTTTTCTTTTCTCATGCAAGAAATCTCTCTCATGCCACCCTTTTTTCTTAGATGTTCTGTGCATATGCCCTCTCTTATCTCCTTTTTAAAATGATGCAAGATCGCATCTTTGCAGCATTTTTACCGTGTGAGAGGATAAAGATAAGTGGTTGCTCATTTGAATTCAAATCGAATTTGAATTCAAATGCCAACCAACTCATTACTATCCACTCTACGCATGAGAAGAGAGGGGTGTGGGCTCTCTTGTGTATGGAGAGTTTATGTGAGAAACTCTTTCTCGTGCAAAGAAAATGATGCACAAAAGGATAAGGACATGGCGCATGGGATTAGTTATCCATTTAAATTCAAACACCCTTTGAATTTGAATGGCTAACAAATCATGTTTATCCAAATAATTGGTGCACAAGTGTGGGTGTGGGAAGGCCTTTGCATGGGAGAAAATTTATGAGAAGTTATTTATCGTGAATTCAAATGGGCGCAGAAGAAGTGAGGTGGCGCAGGGAGTTGAAATCAAGGTGGTTTCTAATTTTAAATCAACCTAATTGAACCAACTTAGTTAAAATAAGTTAGGTCCAATTAGACTAATTTAAACCCAACACAATTAGGCTTAATTAGGCTCAATAAAATTCAAATCAAATCAGGAATTGACTAAGCCCAACCCCTGATCAAATCAGGGACCAAACAACTTCGACGATTAGGTCAACACTTAACCTAATCGAGTCAAACCCAACTGAATCCAATTCAATTGGACTTGATCCAAAAATAATTATCAATCAAATTGAGTTAATTAGTGGTCAAATCACTAATTAAACCTTTCATAAATATTGAGTCCAAATTCGATGGGCAATCGGGCATCAAAGTCCATCGATATGAAACCTTGATCAAAAAGTCTCAAACCAGTGGGACTCTTGACCCCAGTACTCAAAATGTGTGGAACTTATGATCAGAGAATCTTGATTCTCGATCACAGAGTTTCAGACATGTAGGACTCAAAGTTTATGAGCATTAGGACTCTCCACTAGCCATCAGATCAGATAGGAACCTCTAATGTGTGTGACCCCACAGGTTCGAACCTAAGCCGGTAGCACAGGAACCAATTCCTGTACTAATCGAAGTGACCATCTAGCAATGGTACCCGACATCCAGATAGGTCGAATAGTCACAATCACAACACTCAGATCCTACATGAATATGGTTGCTATATAATTCATCCCTTTTGACCCCTGTATTTAGGACGACTCAGGATTAAACTGTCAACCCTGATCAGATCATCCGAATCATGCTCAACTCAAATAATCCTGTGACTCCTCACTAGGACTACCCTGGCCAAGGTTTTGCTAAATTGAAATATGACTATACATAGCTCCTGAACTGGAGTGGTCAATCTCATCTTGACACACGCACCGACAAGTCAAGTACTTGACTACACCCAGCAGCCTTCCGTCACTGAATTAGAAATTCTGGTAGTCCAGTGCCTAAGTGCAGTGAGTTGCTTGCAAGTCACCATGGCAGTCTCAGGTCGGAGGGACAGTTATACCCATATCCCATCAGAGCAAATCTTGACAGCAGAAATAGCTTCATTGTCGGTCACATTCAGTGCAGATGTACCCTTACATCTCACCTGTATGCCATACCAGTATCTCTATACTCCTTGGTTAAGAGGACAACCAACCCATATGGCACACAATGACCTATGCTTGATAAATATTATTGTCTTTGGTAACAACATATCATTTGGTCGTGAACAGGTTTAAGGACTAAACGATAAATCCTCCTTTGTTGAGTCTAAATAGTCTTAAGGACTTCACCACAACAC
The DNA here is from genome assembly GCF_000442705.2 of Elaeis guineensis. Lineage (NCBI taxonomy): Eukaryota > Viridiplantae > Streptophyta > Magnoliopsida > Arecales > Arecaceae > Elaeis > Elaeis guineensis. The sequence goes on from NC_025997.2 coordinate 65,970,538, forward strand.
AGGAGTTCATTAGAAGATGAAATAATTTATGATGAAAAATGCTAAAATAACTTTTATTTATTTATAATTCATATACTAATATAAGAAAGAGCACAACCGTCAATAGGCTGATGATTGGCTTTGGGACACTATTCCCAACAATCTTCCACTTGGTCTAAAGCCAATCGGTGTAGTATCTAATACCCATCTTCGATTTGAAGTCATCGAACTCCTTCACCGCAATGGATTTAGTGAATGGATCGGCTAGGTTCTCCTTCCCGTCGATCTTCTGAAGGTCGACGTCACCTCGATCCATGATTTTCCAGATGAGATAGTAGCGGTGCAGAATATGCTTCGTCCGCTGGTGTGCCTTTGGTTCCTTCGTCTGAGCAATGGCTCCAGAGCTGTCACAATATAGTAGAACTGGACCAACAAGGGAGGGTGCTACTCCGAGCTCGATGATGAATTTTCTCAACCACACCACTTCTTTGGCAGCATCTGATGCAGCGACATACTCTGCCTCGCAAACTGAATCAGTCACTGTGTGCTGCTTGAAACTCTTCTAGCAGACAGTCCCACCATTAAGGATAAAAATAAATCCTGACACACTCTTACCGTCATCGTGATCAGACTGGAAACTAGAGTCTGTAAACCCTATAAGTCTCAAGTCCGATTCACCATAAATAAGCCACTGGTCCTTAGTATTTCTTAAATACTTCAGGATGGTTTTAACAACCTTCCAGTGATTCTCCCCTAGATCAGATTGGTATCTACTCACTACCCCTAGTGAGTATGCCACATCTGATCGTGTACATGTCATGGCGTATATGATAGATCCCACTACCGAAGCATATAGAATTTTGTTGGGAAATGTGTCCCAAAAAGTCAATCGTCAAGCTGTTGACGGTTGAGCAACCAAGTATTGTAATTGATTTGTTAATAAATAAAATATATTTGGTATTTTCATCATAAGCTTTCATCTTCAAATGAACTCCGTTGTTATGATGAAGTCTTTAGGATTATTTAGATTCGATAAAGAGAGGATTTATCGATTAGTCCTTAAAACAGTTCACGACCAAATGAGAGGCTGTTAATAAGGACGATAGCTTCTATCGAGCATAGGTCGCTGTAGGCCATATGGGTTGGTTGTCCTCCTAACCAAAGAGTGTGGAGACACTGGTATGGCATACAGGTGAGATGTACTGATACATCATCATTGAACGTGATCAACTCCAGAGTATTTTGCTGTCGAGAATGTCTCTGATAGGATATAGGTATAAGTGTCCCTTAGACCAGAGATCGCCTCAGTGACTTGCAAGAAACTCACTGTGTTTTGGTACTGGACTAACTGAATTTCTAATTCAGGGATGGAAGACTTCTGGACATAGTCAAGTACTTGAAAAGTTAGAGTGTGATCGAGATGGGATTGACCACTCCAAGAGTTGGAGAAGAATGAGTCGCTGTATTTCAATTTAGCAAAATCTTGGCCAGGGTAATCCATCAGATGGATTTAATATTTTGAAATACAATGTGGACAACCTGATCAGAGTTGATAGTTGAACTCTGGGGTGTCCTATGATTATTTTGGTCAAGGGGATGAATTATATGAAAACTATATCCGCATGGGTTCTAAGGATGTTGTTCTACACATTCGACCTATCCGATCATCGGGTACCATTGCTAGATGGTCACTTCGATTGGTACAGAAATTTATTTCTATACTACCGACTTAGGTTTGGACCTATGAGGTCACACACATTAGAGTTCATGATCCGATCGGATGGTTGATCAACGATTAGGAATCGTTCTAGGGTTAAATGATCAATACGACTGACATTTAACCCAGTGCAAGTGTTGCAGGAGGATCGATTAGCAATTCGATTGCTAATTAGCTTAATTTGATTAAGCTAATGGGCTGAGATTAAGTCTAATTAAATATAATTTAATTAGATTTGGTTTAGACTTGATTGGATCAAGTCCAATTGGTTTATTGGATAAGCCAAGTGCAAGAAAAAACTAGTCCTAGTTCAACTAGGACTTGGGTCAATCTAATTTCTAATTTGATTAAAGAATTAAATTAGATTTAAATCTAATTTAATATGATTAAATTAGGTTTTTAATTGGGTTAAGACCTATTTTAATTAGGTTGATCTAATTTTGATTTGATTTGATTTGAGAAACCAAATTAAAACAAGTCATAAGATAGAATCCTAGTAAGACTAGGATTCCACCTTGCACCACATAAGCCTTCCCCACGCCCTCTCTCTCATTCAACGCCAATCTCCTCTTATTTTGTGTGACAAAAGCCCTCTCCCAGGTCTCTCCCACGTTCACAAAAGGTTTCCTCTCTTCTTTCTTACATGGAAGATGGTTTGGATCAAATCAAAGAGGAATAAGTTTGGATTTCGAATTCTATGAGATAGAGTTTTAGAAATCTAAAACTCTTTCAATTTTGCATCAAATTTATCCAAACTTTTTTTAGAATTTTAGTGTCTTTTAGGGTACACATTGTGCATCCTTTTCTAGTGATCCATGCATGAAAATAAAGAGGAGGTGCTCAAGAGTTGGGTGCCCCTTATCTTGCCATGTTTGGATAAGCCTTGACTAGGTATTTGACCTAGACAAGGACTCTATCATATCTCTCTCTATAAAATGAGTTTCTTCATGAAATTTTTGAAAAAGATAGAGATTTGAGAGACTTTGGGCCATCCAAAAATCAGAGAGAAAGACCTTTGGGTCGTGGAGATATAATAGACACAAGATAGGGTGTCTAGAGAGAGAAATGAGAAGAAGAAGAGTGTCTTCTTCTAGGGTTGTTTGTTTTCATATCTTTCCTTCCTCCATATTGAGTTTTCTGAGAGTGTCTCATATCTGAAACTCTTCCTCCTACTTTTCATCTTTGAAAGAGTCCAAATCAAGAAGAAGGAGGCACCTGATCAACCATTAAAGAAGGATCAGCGCAGTACTAGCATACTGTGCTGATTTTCTGAAGCAGGACTTCTGATCGAGATTCGTGGACTCGTGTGGATGACTCCTAGAGGTCGGACACATGTGTGGCTTGCAATATCATCCTCAAGCTCGGATCAGCAATTTTAGAACATCTAACTTGCAAGGTAATAGATCTGATCTATTGTTTAATACATACATTAGATGTTGTATAGAAACATGTTGATATGATCAACATGTAGTTCATGCTGTATATACATATTTTTATTTATGATTTAATACTATGTAATAATTATGTAATAGGATCTTAGATCTAAAGATTCTCTAATTTTAGAAAATAAATTTTTATTTATTTTAGTCTTCTGCTGTATGATCTTAAAAAAATTTCAAGATCTAACCCTAAAACCCTAGATCTGATTCCTTCAATTGGTATCAGAGCCTAGGTTCTTTATTACATGATTATTTATACATGCTTAGATTATTTCTTAGATTAGATCTAATTTATAATCTGATTATTAAATCTGAAATTAAAATTTTAGATCAATCACGAACTGCAAGGATGTCCTGCTGTAAAGTTTATCCCTTACAGTGCAAAGGTTGTCCTAGTTTTTGTAGATCTATCTTTAATCATAAATTTGTTAGATATGATCTAGATTAAATTTATAATTTATTAGATTTAAAAGGTATTTAAATCTGAAATAAATTTTTTTTGTTAATAATTTTTGTGCAAAGAAATTATTTAAAGTTGAAATTATTTCAATTACATGAACCTGTTTAGATTAGATCTAAAGTAGTTTCATGTTTATTTCACTTGTATCTTGATTATGAATCAAACATGCAATATGGTTGGTAGAATTATATTATAAAATTATTTTATAAATATAAAAATTATTTTTTGAAAAGCCGAACCCAACCCTCAGCCCAAAACTTAATTAAGAATTAAGAAGTTGTTTGATTAGGTTCTAAGATTGTGAATTGAAGAACCTAAGACACAAACCATAACACATTGGGTTAATGGGTTAGTGAAAATTAGGTCCATTAATTGGGTTAGACCTATGGTTAGATTAAAGATGGACTTAATTAGAGAATTGACTAAATCTAATCAATTGTTGTCTTAGATTAGGTCAAGGATTCTCTAGATCAATTACAATAGTTGTAGTTGGTCAAGTCCATGTCTTTAACGAGAACCAAATGGACTTGATTCTTGGGTAAGCGGTCTAGCACGAACTGTTAGGTTGATCTAATCGAAACTAATTAAACTAGTTGGTGTCTAAGGTAAATCAGACCGATGGTTTTTAATTGGGAGCCCACTTACTTGACCATTTTTGATGGTGTCTAAGGCAAGCTTTGGCAGACCCTCCCACTGATCGAACTTATCTGGCCTCTTGGTGAAATTATATTTTGATCGGATCACTTGACTATTCAGCTGACCCATGTCAGCTAGGTAAATCAGTGTGACTGATTTAGGTGCTCCTAGACTAGCCCTTTTAATGGTCTCCCTTAAGCTGACTTTGTGAAGCTAGTGGGAGGATCATGATAAGCTGGTTCATCTGACCTCATCCTCTAAATTATTTAAATCTTCTAAAATTATTAGGTCCTTAAAATGATAAAGTTATGGAGATAACTGAGTCATAGCCTCCCATTAAGGTGTTTGATAATAAGTCCATTAGCTCAATAATCATTGCAGACCCAAAGGCCTGGTGCTTGTTGACTAATGGAATTATCACTCATCATACAATGACTTGGAAGTATCTCTCTAATGGTGGTTAGATGAGCCAACCAAAGTTGGGCTTAATCATTCATTGGTTAGATACACCAAGTATGATCATGTTAATGGTTGGACCTAACCGGATCCTTACAGTGGAGGCCAAAGCCTACTGATTAGGTTTCTGGGGCAAAATTAAAATTACTAGAAATTATTTAGAGAAACAATTGGTTATGAACCTACCCTTAGATATACATGGGTTGGCCAACCAAAGTTGGGCTTATGTGCAGTCTAAGTGGATTCTAGTACCCACTAAGAAATTAGGGTAATTCTTCGAATTGGAGGTAGAGGCTACCAATTCGAATAAAATAGTTGAAGAAACCTTTTGATTAAAGTCCAAATCTTTAGGTTTAATGAATCAATTACTAATTAGGTTATAGTTCTCCTTTGTACAAATATGGCCACTTTCCTATCGCTCCGATCATTGTTGGACAATGATAAGTTGGTGGGACCCAACTTCGGTAGCTAGTACCAAAAGTTAAAGATAGTCCTGGAGCATGAACGGATCCTATATGTGATAATGGATCCTGCACCTGAGGAGCCAGCTGCCAATGCACGTGGAACAGTCAGAGACACTTACCAGAAGTGGCTCAGTGACCGGACCACGGTGCGCTGTATCATACTGGCTGCCATGAGCGACAAGTTTAGTCACAGATTCGAGACGACTCAGTCAAAGGATATGCTTCAAGTGTTGGAGGATGCCTTTGGAACACCCGATGATGTAGAGAGGCACAAGACTAGTTGTGCCATCTTCAATGCCAAAATGCGGGATGGTGCCTCTGTCACTGATCATGTATTGTACATGATCGAGCTGATGGAATGATTGAGCAAGCTCGGCTTTTTCTTGCATGAGCAGCTTGGGAAAGATGCAATACTGAACTCACTGTCCAAATCTTATCTCCTATTCCTCACTCATTATAGAATGACAAAGCCTGAAGAGAACTACCACAGGTTACTGAGGTTGCTTCAAAACTTTGAGAAGGTTCACCAACTTCACAAGGAGTCGGTGAACTTAGTGGGAGGATCGTCTTCTGGTTCTCGACCCTTTAAGAAAGGGAAGAAGAACAAGAAGAAGAAAGTGAAGAAGGTGCATGTTCAGGCTGGGACATTAGTACAGAGCCAGACCAAAAAGATCAAGCCTAATAAGAGTCTATTCTACTGACAAGCATCCTAGATTAGATAGTGTGTCAGATATCTACTTATGGCATTGGAGGCTAGGTCATATAAACAAGAACAGAATAAACAGGTTGACTCAAGAGAGAATCTTCGAAGTCAGTGATTGTGAATCACTTCCAACCTGTGAGTCCTATCTTCTTGGTAAAATGACCAAGTCACCTTTTACTAGAAAAGGTGAGAGAGCTACTGAGCTCTTGGGCCTAGTACATACTGATGTATGCGGGCCCATGAGCACCAGTGCTAGAGGTGGATATTTCTACTTCATAACTTTCACGGATGACCTATCCCGATATGGATATGTCTATCTGATGAAACATAAGTCGAATTCATTTGAAATGTTCAAACAATTCCGAAGTGAAGTAGAAAAATAAACTGGGAAGAGTATTAAAACTCTTCGATCTGATCGAGGAGGAGAATATCTTTCTAGTGAGTTTCTCACATATCTAGGAGAGAATGGGATTCTCTCCCAATGGACTCCTCCAGGAACACCACAGCATAATGGTGTGTCTGAAAGGAGGAATCGGACTCTGTTAGACATGGTCTGATCCATGATGGGTTTTGCTAGCTTGCCAATATCCTTCTGGGGATATGCACTCGAATCGGCCTATTATCTGTTAAATAGGGTTCCACGTAAGTCTGTAATTAAGACTCCATATGAGATATGGATAGGACGTAAGCCAGCACTTTCACACCTTAGGGTCTGGGGGTGCCCGGCCTATGTCAAACGATTAGTCACAAACAAACTTGGACCTAGGTCTGACAAATGCTCATTCATAGGGTACCCCAAAGAGATAAAAGGATATTTTTCTATCATGCTGATGAACAAAAGGTGTTCGTCAGTCTTAAGTCAATTTTTTTAGAAAAAGAGTTCCTTGGTGAAGGAACCGTTGCCTCTAAGGTTGAACTTGATGAAGTTCAACAGGTAGAAGGACCGACACCAATAGCTGAACCTGAGTCAGATATGATTAGATCAGATTCGGAGCCTAATGTACCTGCACCATTAAAGTGATCCGGTAGAGTATCGCATCAGTCAGACAGATACTACGGTTTCTTAGTCCGGGACGGTGATCCCATCGAACTTGATGAGAATAATGAGGATCTGATCACCTATATGGATGCAATGCAAAGATCTAATTCTAAGAAATGACTTGAAGCCACAAAATTCGAAATGGAGTCCATGAAGGTCAACGATGTATGGACATTGGTTGACCCACCTGAAGGGGTTAAACCTATTGGGTGTAAATGGGTCTTCAAAAGGAAGAGGGGCGCAGACGGAAAGGTGGAGACCTATAAAGCCCGTCTGGTCGCCAAGGGGTATCGTCAATGTTATGGTATTGACTATGACGAGATATTTTCCCCTGTGGCAATGCTCAAATCCATTCGGATAATACTTGCAATAGCTGCCCATCTGGATTATGAGATCTGACAGATAGATGCAAAGACAGCTTTCCTGAATGGAGAGCTGACTGAAGAGGTGTATATGATACAACCTGAGGGGTTTACATCCACAGATGAGTCCAAGGTGTTCAAGCTTCAGAAATCCATTTATGGATTGAAGCAAGCTTCTCGGAGTTGGAACATACATTTTGATAAGGTGATCAAAACGTATGGCTTCATTAAGAATGGAGAAGAGCCCTGCATCTATAAATGGGCAAATGGTTCAGTTATGGTATTTCTTGTCTTATACGTGGATGACATTCTCTTAATCAGGAATGACATCCCCGCACTACAGGAAATAAAAGTTTGGTTGTCATCATAGTTCTCCATGAAGGACTTGGGTGAAGCATCCTACATCCTAGGGATGAAGATCTATAGGGATAGATCTAAAAAGATACTTGGATTATCCCAGTCCATGTACATAGACACTGTGCTGAAGAGGTTCAGCATGGAGAATTCCAAGAAGGGTTATCTACCGATAGGCCATGGAATTTCTCTCTCTAAGAAAGATTGTCTGACAACTCCTGAAGAGACAAAGCGTATGAGTAGAGTCCCATATGCTTCAACCGTGGGATCTATCATGTACGCCATAACATGTACAAGACCAGATGTGGCATACTCACTAGGAGTACTGAGTAGATACCAATCTGATCTTGGAGAAAATCGTTGGAAAGTGGTTAAAGCCATCTTTAAGTATTTGAGAAATACTAAGGACCAATGGTTGGTTTATGGCAAGTCAGATCTGAAACTTGTGGGGTTCACAGACTCTAGCTTTCAATCTGACCATGATGACAGTAGGAGCGTGTCGGGTTATATCTTTACTCTGAATGATGGAGCCATCTGCTGGAAAAGTTCCAAGCAGTATACTATGGCGGACTCTGTTTGTGAAGCGGAGTACATCGCAGCATCGAATGTCGTGAAGGAAGCTGTGTGGCTGAGGAAATTCATCAACGAGCTCAGAGTAGCACCCTCCCTAGATGGTCCAGTCCTGCTCTACTGCGACAGCACTGGTGCCATAGCTCAGGCGAAGGAACCCAAAGCACATCAGTGGACGAAGCACATCTTGCACCGCTTCCACCTGGTCTAGGAGATCATGGATCGAGGTGACGTCGACCTTCAGAAGATCGACGGAAAGGCGAACCTGGCCAACCCCTTCACTAAAGCCCTGGCAATAAAGGAGTTCGACAACCACAAGTCGAAGATGGATATTAGATACTGTGCCGAGTGGCTTTAGGACAAGTGGGAGTTGTTGAGAAATGTATCCCAAAAAGCCAATTGTCAAGCTGTTGACGGTTGAGCAACCAAGTATTATAATTGATTTGTTAATAAATAAAATATATTTGACATTTTCATCATAAGCTTTCATCTTTAAATGAACTTCATTGTTATGATGAAGTCCTTAGGACTATTTAGATTCGATAAAGAGAGGATTTATCGATTAGTCCTTAAAACAGTTCATGACCAAATGAGAGGCTGTTAATAAGGACGACAGCTTCTATCGAGCATAGGTCACTGTAGGCCATATGGGTTGGTTGTCCTCTTAACCAAAGAGTGTGGAGACACTGGTATGACATATAGGTGAGATATACTGGTACATCATCATTGAACATGATCAACTCCAGAGTATTCTGCTGTCGAGAATGTCTCTGATGGGATATAGGTATAAGTGTCCCTTAGACCTGAGATCGCCTCAGTGACTTGAAAGCAACTCACTATGCTTTGGTACTGGACTAACTAAATTTCTAATTCAGGGATGGAAGGCTTCTGGGCACAGTCAAGTACTTGCGAAGTCAGAGTGTGATCGAGATGGGATTGACCACTCCAAGAGTTGGAGAAGAATGAGTCGCTGTATTTCAATTTAGCAAAACCTTGGCCAAGGTAATCCATCAGATGGATTTAATATTTTGAAATACAATGTGGACAACCTGATCAGAGTTAATAGTTGAACTCTAGGGTGTCCTATGATCATTTTGGTTAAGGAGATGAATTATATGAAAACTATATCCGCATAGGTTCTAAGGATATTGTTCTACACATTCGACGTATCTGGCCGTCGGGTACCATTGCTAGATGGTCACTTTGATTGGTACAAAAATTTATTTTTGTGCTACTGACTTAGGTTCGGACCTATGAGGTCATACTCATTAGAGTTCATGATCCGATTGGATGGTTGATCAACGATTAAGAATCGTTCTAGGGTTAAATGATCAATACGATTGACATTTAACCCAGTGTAAGTGTTGCAGGAGGATCGATTAGTAATTCAATTACTAATTGACTTAATTTGATTAAGTCAATGGGCTGAGATTAAGTTTAATTAAATATAATTTAATTAGATTTAGTTTGGGCTTGATTGGATCAAGTCCAATTGGTTTATTGGATAAGCTAAGTGCAAGGAAAAACTAGTCCTGGTTCAACTAGGACTTGAGTCAATCTAATTTTTAATTTGATTAGAAAATTAAATCAAATTTAAATCTAATTTAATCTGATTAAATTAAGTTTTTAATTGGGTTAAGACCTATTTTAATTGGGTTGATCTAATTTTGGTTTGATTTGGTTTGAGAAACCAAATTAAAACAAGGCATAAGATAGAATCCTAGTAAGACTAGGATTCCACCTTGTGCCACATAAGCCTTCCCCACGCCTTCTCTCTCATTCAACGCCAATCTCCTCTTATTTTGTGCAACAAAAGCCCTCTCCCAGGTCTCTCCCACATTCACAAAAGGTTTCCTCTCTTTTTTCTTACATGGAAGGTGGTTTGGATCAAATCAAAGAGGAATAAGTTTGGATTTTGAATTCTATGAGATAGAGTTTTAGAAATCCAAAACTCTTTCAATTTTGCATCAAATTTATCCAATTTTTTTTTAAAATTTTTGCAACTTTTAGGGTACACATTGTGCATCCTTTTTTGGTGATCCATATATGAAAATAAGAAAGAGGTGCTCAAGAGTTTGGCGCCCCTTATCTTGCCATGTTTGGATAAGCCTTGACTAGGTATTTGACCTAGACAAGGACTCTATCATATCTCTCTCTATAAAATGAGTTTCTTCATGAAATTTTTGAAGAAGATATAGATTTGAGAGACCTTTGGTCCATCCAAAAATTAAAGAGAAAGACCCTTGGGTCATGGAGATATAATAGATACAAGATAGGGTGTCTAGAGAGAGAAACGAGAAGAAGAAGAGGGTCTTCTTCTAGGGTTATTTGTTTTCATATCTTTCCTCCCTCCATCATGAGTTTCCTGAGAGCGTCTCAGATCTGAAACTCTTCCTCCTACTTTCCATCTTTGAAAGAGTCCAAATCAAGAAGAAGGAGGCACCTGATCAACTATCAAAGAAGGATCAGCGCAGTACTAGCATACTGTGCTGATTTCCTGAAGCAGGACTTTTGATCGAGATTCGTGGGCTCGTGTGGATGACTCCTAGATGCCAGATGCGTGTGTGGCTTGCAACATCATCCTCAAGCCTGGATCAGCGAGGTTAGAATGTCTAACTTACAAGGTAATAGATCTGATCTATTGTTTAATACATACATTAGATGTAGTATAGAAACATGTTGATATGATCAACATGTAGTTCATGCTATATATATATATATTTTAATTTTTGATTTAATGCTATGTAATAATCATATAATAGGATCTTAGATCTAGGGATTCTCTAGTTTTAGAAAATAAATTTTGATTTATTTTAGTCTTCCACTGTATGATCTTGAAAAAGTTTCAAGATCTAACCCTGAAACCCTAGATCTGGTTCCTTCAAATTCTACCCATGCGTTCTCTCTCTTGAGGTGTTGTCAGACAATCCCTCTTCGAGAGAGAAATTCCATGGCCTATCGATAGATAGCCTTTCTTGAAATTCTTCATGCTGAACCTCTTCAGCATAGTATTAATGTACGTGGACTGGGATAAGCCAAGCACCCTTTTAGATCTATCCCTATAGATCCTCATCCTTAAGATGTATGAAGCTTCTCCCAGATCCTTCATGGAGAATTGTGACGACAGCCAAATCTTTATTCCCTGTAATGCAAGGACATCATTCTCGATTAAGAGAATGTCATCCACATACAATACAAGAAATACCACTATTGGACCATTAGCCCACTTATAAATGCAGGGCTCTTCTCCGTTCTTAACGAAGCCATACGTCTTGATCATCTTATCAAAACGTATGTTCCAACTCCGGGATGCTTGCTTAAGTCCATAAATGGACCTCTGTAGCCTGCATACCTTAGACTCATCTGTGGATGTGAACCCTTCAAGTTGTATCATATACACCTCTTCGTCCAGCTCTCCGTTTAGGAAAGTTGTCTTCACATCCATCTGTCAGATTTCGTAGTCCAGATGGGCAGCTATCGCAAGCATAATCCGAATGGATTTGAGCATTGCCACAAGAGAAAATATCTCGTCATAGTCTATACCATAACGTTGACGATATCCCTTGGCAACCAGACGGGCTTTATAGGTTTTCACCTTTTCGTCTGCGCCCCTCTTCCTCTTGAAGACCCACTTACACCCTATGGGTTTTACTCCTTCGGCTGGGTCAACCAATGTCCACACATTGTTGACCTTTATGGACTCTATTTCGGATTTCATGGCCTCTAGCCATTTCTCAGAGTCAGGTCTCTACATTGCATCCATGTAGGTGATCGGATCCTCAACATTTTCATCAAGTTCGACAGGATCGCCGTCCCGGACCAAGAAACCATAGTATCTGTCCAGTTGACGTGGTACTCTATCAGACCGCCTTAAGGGTGCATGAACAATGGGCTCCAGATCTGATCTAACCAAATTCAGTTTAGGTTCAGCTACTTGTGTCAGTTTTTCCATCTGTCGAACTTCCTCAAGTTCGACCTTAGAGGCAACAGTCCCTTTACTAAAGAACTCTTTTTCTAAAAAGATTGCCTTAAGGCTGACAAACACCTTTTGCTCATCAGCTATGTAGAAATAATACCCTTTGGTCTCTTTTGGGTACCCTATGAAATAATAATTGTCAGACCTAGGTCCAAGCTTGTCCGTAATTAAATGTTTAACATAAGTCGGACACCCCCAAACCCTAAGGTGTGAGAGTACTGGCTTATGTCCTATCCATATCTCATATGGCGTTTTGGTTACAGACTTACTCGAAACTCTATTTAGAAGGTAATAAGCCGATTTGAGCGCATATCCCCAGAGGGAGATAGGCAGACCAGCAAACCCCATCATGGATCGAACCATGTCCAACAAGGTCCAATTCCTTCTTTCAGACACATCATTATGCTGTGGTGTTTCAGGAGGAGTCCACTGAGAGAGAATCTCATTCTCTCCAAGATATGTCAGAAACTCATTGGAAAGGTATTCACCTCCTCGATCAGATCGAAGAGTTTTAATACACTTCCCAGTTTATTTTTCTACATCATTTTGGAATAGTTTGAACATTTCAAACGATTCTGACTTATGCTTCATTAAGTAGACATACCCATACCTCGATAGGTCGTCTGTGAAGGTTATGAAGTAGAAATATCCACCTCTTGCACTTGAGCTCATGGGTCCACATACATCAGAATGTACCAGACCCAAGAGTTCACTGGCTCGCTCACCTTTTCCAGTAAAAGGTGACTTGGTCATTTTCCCAAGAAGACAGGACTCACAGGTTGGAAGTGATTCACAATCACCAACTTCAAGAATTCCTTCTTGAGCCAACCTGTTTATCCTATTTTTATTGATATGACCTAGTCTACAGTGCCAAAGATAGACTTCTGACACATTATCTATTCTAGGGCATTTACCAGAGGTTTGAACCACATTAACAGGCTGTGATAGTAAGTAAATTCTATTATTTAGTTGTCTAACAAATATTGTAACACCATTCAAAATGATATTGCAAACATTTTCTTTTATTAAAAATTCATAACCGTACATGGCCAAAAGGCTTACAGAAATAATATTTAATAAAAAGCTTGACAATAGTGACATTCACTCAGAATTACATTACGAGAATTGATTACAAAGTTCATGATTTCTAAAGCTAGAACTGAAACTTTGCTTCCATCTCCAACATTCAGGAACCTCTCGCCTTCATCAAATCTCCTACTGACCTGCAGACCCTGCATCAAATTATAGATATGATAAGGGCTTCCGGTATCCAATACCCAGGCAGTAGTATCACAAATAGAAAAGTTACAAGGTGTTATCATATAATTACCTTACTTCTTCTTTGGCCTGTTCGGGTCTGGGGAGGCAATGTATAGATGACAGTTCCTCTTCTAGTGCCCCTGCTTCTTGCAAAAGAAGCACTTCGCCTGGCTCAGGTCGGGCTTGCACTTCTTGGTCTGATCCTATGCTGACGTCCCAGCATGCGGCTGCACCTTCTTATTCTTCTTCTTCTTGTTCTTCTTCCCTTTCTTAAAAGATCGACGACCAGAAGAAGACCCTCCCACAACATTCACCGACTCCTTTTGGAGCTGGTGGTCTTTCTCAAAGTTCTGCAGCAACCCCAACAAGCCGTGGTAGTTCACTGCAGGCTTTGTCATCCGAAAATGAGTAAGAAAGAGGAGGAAAGACTTGGGCAAAGAATTAAGGATCGCATCCTTACCGAGCTGCTCGTGCAAGGGAAAGCCCAGTTTACTTAGGCACTCAATCATTTCGATCATGTACAGTATATGATTAGTGACTGAGGTCCCATCCCTCATCCGAGCATTGAAAATGGCACAACTAGTTTTGTGCCTTTCAACGTCATCAGGTGCGCCAAAGGAGTCATTCAACATTTGAAGCATCTCCTGTGGCTGGGCATTCTCAAACCTGTGGCTGAACTCATCATTCATTGCCGCTAGCATTATGCACCGAACGGTGGTGCGGTCATTGAGCCACTTCTAGTAAGTGTCTCGGACCGTCCCTCTAGCATTCGGGGCTGGCTCCTCGGGTGTCGGATCCGTTACTACATAAAGGATCCACTCATGCTCAAGGATGATTTTTAATTTTCAATACCAGCTATCAAAATTAGATCCCATGAGCTTGTCATTATCTAATAATGATCAGAGCGATAAGGTAGTGGCCATAGCTGCATAAAGAAAAACCAGACCTCTATTAGTATATAAATAATTAATACTAAAGACTTGAACTTTAGTCTAAAGTTTCTCTCAATATTTTTATGAACTGGTAGCCTCAACCTCCAATTCGAGGAATTACTTTAATTCCTTAGTGGATACTAGAATCCACACAGACTACACACGAGCCCAACTTTGGTTGGTCAACCCATGTGCATCTATGGATAAGTTCATAACCAGTTGTTTCTCTAAACAACTTCTAGTAATTAATTTTGCCCCAGAACCTAATCAGAAGGCTTTGGCCTCCACTAAAAAGATCTAGTTAGGTCCAACCATTAACAAGACTTGATTTGGTGAATCGGACCAATAAATGATCAGGCCCGACTTTGGCCGGCCAACTTGACCACCATCAGAAAGACTCAACCAAATTATCATACTATGAATGATAATTCCATTAGTCAATAAGCACCAGGACTTTGGGCCTCTAGTGATTATTAAACTAATGGACTCATTATCACTCACTTAATGGGAGGCTATGACTTAGTTATCACTATAACTTAATCATTTTAGGGACCTAATAATTTTAAGAATTTTATTAAAGGATAGAAAAGAAGAAATTAACCAGCCAATTTCAATCCTCCCACTGACTTCACCAAGTCAGATTAAAAAAGATCTAATTAAAGTCGGCATTAGGAGCACCTAAATCAATCATACTGATTTACCTAATGACATGGGTGAGCCCTAATCACCAAGTGATCTAATCAAAACCTAACTCACTAGGTTGGTTAGGTAAGTGAGATCAGTGGTGGGGATATGCCATTAACTCGTCAGAGATCGAATCAATGCGAGTAGCTCCCACTTAAGAACCACTGGTCAAACAGCCGAACTTACCTTAGACACCAACCATTTCATTAGTTTTAATTTGATCAACTTAGTAAATAGGGTTCCACCGCATAGCCATGAATTAAGTCCATCTTGATCTAGTTAAAGACATGGACCCATTCAACTACAACTATTAGAGTTGAGTCTAGAGTGTCCTTGACCTAATCTAATTCAACTTTTGATTAGATTTGACCAATTACTCTAATTTAGTTCATTTCTTTAAGCTAACCTTAGGTCTAACCCAATTATGGACCTAATCCATCTAACCCATTGACCCATAAGTTTATGCAATTATCTTAGGTCTTAATTCATAATTCTAGACCAACTTGACAACACTTAATTCTTTTAATTAAGTATTTGGGCTGATGGGTCAGGGTTTGATATTTTTAAAATAATTTTTAAATTTAAAAGATTTTATTTTCTGTTCACCAAATATGTTGACTCATTTCACAAATAGATCAGCACATTTCATAAATAGCAATCCTATTGCTAATTACATAACAGAAAATAACTCAATCAAAATAAATCATGAATATTCCTTTAGATCTAATCTAACATATTCATGATAAATTTTATAATTGAACCTTTATAATTAAGTCCTTTCGTTGCTTCATCTGCAAGGGATATAATTGCAGCGGCACCTCTACCGCCATAGGAGAACCCCATCGAATCGGAGGAGAGGGTCTTTAAACCCTACTTTTCTCCTATGACCAGACGACCATGGCAACCAACCCAATTAGACTACTTGCTACTTGGATCAAGTATATCTAAATATACCAATTTCAAAATTTAAATTTCAAATTTCAAATTTTAAATTTTGAATTTCAAATTTCAAATAAATTTCAAATTTTAAATTTTTGAATTTCAAATTTTGAATTTTAAATTTTGAATTTCAAATTTGAAATTTCAACCAAATTTCAAATTTCAAATTTTGAATTTCAAATTTTTAAATTTTGAATTTAAAATTTCAAATTTTAAAATTCAAATTTCAAATTTTAAATTTTAAATTTTTGAATTTTGAATTTTGAATAAATTTCAAAATTCAAATTTCAAATTTTAAATTCAAATTTCAAATTTAAACTTTTAGATTACAACTTAATCTATGCATGCAAATATATATATCATATCTTAGAACCTACTCTGATACCATTTGAAGTGAATTTCAGTACAGGGGTAAAACGGTAATTTTAAAATTTTTTCAAAATTATAATTTTATAGTAAAAAATATTAATTAATCTAATTAATTAATATGTATTTACCCTACACTAGGATCTAAATATGATATACAACATAGCATGCATTTAAATTTGAAATTCAAAGTTCTACGGTAAATATTTTACTGTTATGTGTTCAGAACATATTACCTTTGTGTGGGTAGTCGATCGCCATAATTTGATCACTGTCGAAAGGGTCTGATCATTGTAATGCAGCCACACAATATGTCTGGCCTCTGTGGATCATCCACACGAAGCTTCCGATCTGATCGGCTCCTCACGAATGCTAGTTCATGGTAGAGCCCTTTCGACGGTCGATGCTGATCAAACTCCTTCGATCGATGTTTGCCGACTTCTCGAATGCTTTGGATCATCAGCAAAGATGGTAGAGAGGTTGATGAAGCTCTCTTTAAAGTTTGGTGGGCTCACGATACTCGTAGCTCACGTTCTCACTTCCCAAACCCTAAGCCAAAACCCTAGGGTACACATCGAAGAAACTTGCGCCCACTTGTTTCTTTCTTTTCTCTCCTTTTCTTTTCTTTTCTCATGCAAGAAACCTCTCTCACACCACCCATTTTTCTTAGATATTCTGTGCGCACGCCCTCTCTTATCTCCTTTTTAAAACGATGTAGGACCGCATCTTTGCAGCCTTTTTACCGCGTGAGAGGATAAAGATAAGTGGTTGCTCATTTGAATTCAAATCGAATTTGAATTCAAATGCCAACCAACTCATTCCTATCCACTCTATGCATCAGAAGAGAGGGGTGTGAGCTCTCTTGTGCGTAGAGAGTTTACACGAGAAACTCTTTCTCATGTAAAGAAAATGGCGCACAAAAGGATAAGGACATGGCGCATGGGATTAGTTATCCATTTAAATTCAAACACCCTTTGAATTTGAATGGCTAACAAATCATGTTTATCCAAATAATTGGTGCACAAGTGTGGGTGTGGGAAGGCCTTTGCATGGGAGAAAATTCATGAGAAATTATTTCTCGTGAATTCAAATGGATGCAGAAGAAGTGAGGTGGCGCAGGGAGTTGAGGTCAAGGTGGTTTCTAATTTTAAATCAACCTAATTGAACAAACTTAATTAAAATAAATTAGGTCCAATTAGACTAATTTAAACTCAATATAATTAGGCTTAATTAGGCTCAATAAAATTCTAATCAAATCAGAAATTAACTAAGCCCAACCCCTGATCAAATCAGGGACCAAACCACTTCGACGATTAGGTCAACACTTAACCGAATCGGGTCAAACCCAACTGAATCCAATTCAATTGGACTTGATCCAAAAATAATTACTCAATCAAATTAAGTTAATTAGTGGTCAAATTATTAATTAAATCTCTCATAAATACTGAGTCCAAATTCGATGGGCAATCAGGCATCAAAGTCCATCGATATGAAACCTTGATCAAAAAGTCTCAAACTAGTGGGACTCTTGACTCCGGTACCCAATATGTGTGGAACTTATGATCAAAAAATCCTGATTCTCGATCACAGAGTCTCAGACACATAGGACTCAAAGTTCACAAGCATTAGGACTCTTCACCAGCCATCAGATCAGATAGGAACCTCTAATGTGTGTGACCCCACAGGTTCAAACCTAAGCCAGTAGCACAGGAACCAATTCTTGTACTAATCGAAGTGACCATCTAGCAATGGTACCCGATATCCAGATAGATCGAATTATCGCAATCACAATACTCAGAACCTACGTGAATATGGTTACTATATAATTTATCCCTTTTGACTCCTGTGTTTAGGATGACTCAGGGTTAAACTGTCAACCCTGATCAGATCATCCGAATCGTGCTCAACTCAAACAGTCCTGTGACTCCTCACTAGGACTATCCTGGCCAAGGTTTTGGTAAATTGAAATACGACTGTACACAGCTCCTAAACTGGAGTGGTCAATCCCATCTTGACACATGCACCGATAAGTCAAGTACTTGACTACACCCAGCAGCCTTCCGTCACTGAATTAGAAATTCAAGTAGTCCAGTGCCTAAGTGTAGTGAGTTGCTTGCAAGTCACCGTGGCGGTCTCAGGTCAGAGGGACAGTTATACCCATATCCCATCAGAGCAAATCTTGACAGCAGAAATAGCTCCGGAGTCGGTCACGTTCGGTGCAGATGTACCCTTACATCTCACTTGTATGCCATACCAGTGTCTCCACACTCCTTGGTTAAGAGGACAACCAACCCATATGGTACACAATGATCTATGCTTGATAAACATTGTTGTCCTTGGTAATAACGTATCATTTGGTCGCGAACAGGTTTAAGGACTAAACGACAAATCTTCCTTTGTCGAGTCTAAATAGTCCTAAGGACTTCACCACAATACAGGAGTTCATTAGAAGATGAAATAATTTATGATGAAAAATACTAAAATAACTTTTATTTATTCATAATTCATATACTAATACAAAAAAGAGTACAACCGTCAACAGGCTGACGATTAACTTTGGGATACTATTTCCAACAGTGATATGATCCTTCGGATCAGCAATGAAACCAAAGTTGCTACAAAATCCATTGACACTTATCCTCTTCGATTACCATCAAAATTTAGATTAAATTTGCAAGACTATTATTTTGTTTTAATAGCTAGTTGGAATTTAATTTTTGTGTCTGTGCTAGCATAGGATGGTTCTGATTTTAATTTCAATAAAGACTTTTATTTCATTTATTTACAAAATAAATTGGTTGCATGTAGTTTTTTAATTGAAAATCTTTATCACTTACATATTGATATGAATGTGAATCTAAACGAGTAAGTATGGAGTGCCGTAGGTCAAAAAAGACCCAAAAATAAAATTAATCAAAAGTACTTGTGGCATCATGGACTAGGTCATATTGGGGAGCATAAGATAAACAAACTAAAAAAGGATAGGATTTTTGGCTCTTTTGATTTCGAGTCATACCTAGCTTATGAATCTTGCCTTCGAAGAAAAATAGTCAAGTTACCCTTTGTAGGACATAGGGAAAGAGCCACTAAGTTACTTATCCTGGTACACACTGAAGTGTGTAGGCCATTTGATGTGTAGGTCAGGGGCAGTTATAGCTACTTTATCATCTTTACCGATGATCTGTTACTGTACGAATATGTGTATCTGATGAAACATAAGTTTGAAGTCTTTGAAAAGTTTAAAAAATTCAAAAATAAAGTAAAAAAATAAACAGACAAACTCATTAAGATTCTTCGATCTGATCAAGGAGGAGAATACTTTAGTCAAAAATTTCTAAAATATCTTAAGAATAATGGCATAGTCGCTCAATGGACTCCTTCTGAAACACCTCAACTCAACGGGATATTTGAAAGGAGGAATAGGAGCTTATTAGATATGGTCAGATCTATGATGAGCTTCACTGATTTATCTTTATATCTTTGGAGACATATCTTATTAACTATAATTTATTTATTAAATAGAGTTCTATCAAAATTTGTTTCTACCACACCATATGAGATATGGCACGATAAAAAATCAAGTCTAGGTTATCTTAAGATTTGAGGATGTCCAGCCTATGTCAAAAGACAGATGGCTGATAAATTAGAGGATAGATTTGTAATAGCTTATTTTATAGGGTATCCAAAAGAATCAGTGAGATACTACTACTTTTCACAAGATCACAATATGATTATGAGTCAAAATGCCATATTCCTAGAAAAATAGCTTATCCAGGATGATGGCAATGGGAGGTTAGTTAAGCTTGAAGAGAAGGTCTTTGAAGAGCAAAGAGCTATGGATACTTAGGAACCTACTATCCATGAGCCAATAGTTGATATTTCTCCACTACCTCATAGATCTAGCAAGGTCTCTCGATCTTCAGAAAGATACATAGGTGTTGGGTATAAAATACCCACAGCCGAAACCCTCGGCGGAATCGGCAGCACGGCTCCGCCCGGACTCCTAAGGGAGCCGGGCCCCTACGCAACATCAGAACAGATCCGTCCGGACTCCTACGGGAGTCGGGCTCCACCGCCGACAGCAGAACAGCTCCGCTCGGACTCCTACGGGAGTCGGGCTCCACCGCCGATAGCTGAACAGCCCCGCCCGGACTCCTACGGGAGCCGGGCTCCACCGCCAACAGCAGAACAGCCCCGCCCGGACTCCTACGGGAGCCGGGCTCCACCACCGACAGCAGAACAGCCCCACCCAGACTCCTACGGGAGCCGGGCTCCACCGCCGACAGCAGAACAGCTCCGCCTGGACTCCTACGGGAGTCGGGCTTCACCGCCGACAGCAGAACAGCCCCGCCCGGACTCCTACGGGAGCCGGGCTCCACCGCCGACAGCAGAACAGCCCCGCCCGGACTCCTACGGGAGCCGGGCTCCACCGTCGACAGCAGAACAGCTCCACCCGGACTCCTACGGGAGTCGGGCTCTGCCTCCGGCAGCAGCACAGCTCCGCCCGGACTCCTACGGGAGCCGGGCTCCGTCCTTAGTATCAGCTACTGGTAAGCTCCGTCTGGACTCCTACGGGAGCTGGACTTCATCTTTAACTTTGATTGCAGGAAGACTCCGCTCGGACTCCTACGGGAGCCGGGCTCCACCGCCGACAGCAGAACAGCTCCGCCCGGACTCCTACGGCTCCACCGCCGACAGCAGAACAGCTCCGCCCGGACTCCTACGGGAGCCGGGCTCTGCCTCCGGCAGCAGCACAGCTCCGCCCGGACTCCTACGGGAGCCAGGCTCCATCCTCAACATCAGCTGCTGGTAAGCTCCATCCGGACTCCTACGGGAGCCGAACTTCATCTTTAACTTTGATTGCAGAATGCTTCACCCAGACTCCTACGGGAGCCAGGTCCCGCTTCCAGCATCCGCTGCAGGTAAACTCCGTCCGGACTCCTACGGGAGCCGGACTCCACCCACAACCCCATCCGAAAGGAGGACCCTTCCCGAACTTCTACAGAGGTCGGACTCCGACCGCTGCCGAGCTTCAATCAACAGACCCACGCCCCCTAGCAGGCCACCAAAACGGCCACGACCCTGCTCCACTTCCTGTGGCAGACTCCGCGCAGTTCTATCATTCCATGACAGGCCGCAGTAACCATCGCCACCCTTCTCCACTCCCTGTGGCAGATTTCGCACAGCTCCACTACCCCCTGGCTGGCCACAGTAACAGCCACGAACCTGCTCCACCTCCTGCGACGGATTCCATGCGATTCTCCCATCCGCTGGCGAGTCACGACAACGGACGCTGCTCCACCCCTCGTAACAGATTCCACGTGGTGAGCCACGGTGATGGCCATGCGTCTGCTCCACTATCCTTTGCAATCAATTCCCCTGACCATGGGCGGCCCACTACCAGACGGTTACAGGTGTCGCCATCAATCCGTTGCCCCCTCCGCCTATAAAAGGGGGGGACTCAGATACGTTATTCTCTAAGCTCATTTCCTTATCTCAAAACTCTGCTAAATTCTCCGTTCGAGCACTCCATTCTTGTTGAGGCAGAGAACTGACTTGAGCGTCGGAGGGTCTTGTCGGAGCAACCCCACCTCCGGTTTAGACTTCCCTTGCAGGTCCCGGCGGCGACCGCGGCTTCCCCAACTCCAGCTTCTCCGGCGCAAGCAGATTTTTGCACCAACAGGATTGGCGCTAGAGGAAGGGTCCTGTGTCTTCGCAGCACCCTTGTTCTTAAAGGAGTGTTCAACGGAGCTGCCTCCGACCGTTTCCCCATCATCCACTCCTAATCCTCTCCCATGAGATCGACACCCGATGCCTCCGCGCAAGGCGTCCACCCGGTGGTCCACGGCCTCCGCGGCCAGATCTCAGGCTCTGGCCTCCCCTCCCATTTCTCAGCCTCCTCCTCCTCCCCCTCCGGCGGTGGCGGTCGGCGCGGAGCAGTTTGACTTGCTGGCGCAGCAGGTCAAAGGCCTCGTCGAAGCCGTACAAGCAATGCAGCAGCAGCAACCACAGGCGTCGGCGCATCTGGAGGGGGCATCTTCGGAATGCCAGAACCCGACGGTGGGGTGGGCCACCTGGGCCAGCCACCCCATCCTTCCTGGGAAGGTGAATCCGAGGGTGGAGAGCCCTCAATCAGACCACGACTCCACCCCTGGAAGATCCCTGCCCCCGTTCTGCCAAAGGACCCTCGAGACTCGAAGTCGAGAGGACTTCCTGGACCGGAGGCTCCAGGAGATGAACCGGTGGATCGAAGAACTCCGCCACACACCTCCCGCTTATGGTGAGGATATTTGCACTGACCCTCCCTTCTCCCAAATGATTATGCAGGAATCGATCCCGTCGAATTTCAAGCTTCCCCAGTTCGAAAGCTACGATGGGACGTCGGACCCGGTTGATCATCTGGAGGCCTTCCGAACGATGATGCTGCTTCACGGTGCTCCCGACGCCATCTTGTGCCGGGCTTTCCCGTCTACTTTGAAGAGAGCAGCAAGGAACTGGTACTCGGCTCTGAAGCCGGGTACCATATTCTCCTTCGATCAAATGAGCCACCAATTTGTGGCCCATTTTGTCAGCAGTCGGTGTCCCCGGAAGGGTTCGGAGTCCCTCATCAACATCAAGCAGAGGGAAGGGGAGTCCATACGGGCCTACGTCAACCGCTTCAACATCGCGGCATTGGAGGTTCGAAACTTGGACCAGTCAGTTGCCATGGCCGCCCTAAAAGGTGGCCTTCAGAAGAATGATCTTTTGTACTCCCTGGAGAAGAAGTACCCCAGGGATTTTGCTGATCTACTGGCTCGGGCTGAAGGATACGCCCGAGCGGAAGAGGCCTTCAAAATGAAGGATGAGGAGACTGCGAGGGAGCGTCAGGCGGGAGATTCTAGTAAGCCCGCAGTTGAGAAGAGGCCAAAGGAAGCCCGACCTCGCTCCCGATCCCCTCCTAGACATAAGCACGCCCATACTCCACCCCGGGCACGCAGGCAGAGAAGCCCGGACAACAGGTTTCGGCGGGGTTCCCCGCCAGGGAAATTCCGCAACTACGCCCCCCTCAACGCCTCGAAGGCCCAGGTGCTGATGGAGGTCAGGGAGCAGCTCCCTAGGCCGGAGAGGATGCGCACGCACCCCAGGAAGCGCAACCCCAACAAGTTCTGCCTCTACCACCGTGACCACGGCCACGACACCGAAGAATGCATCCAGCTCCAGGATGAGATCGAAGAGCTCATCCGGCGAGGTCGACTCGATAGATTCATCCGCCGCAGGCCTGAGGGTAGAGGAGACCGGCCAAGAGCCCTCCCACCGCCTGAGCTACAGAAAAGGGAGGAGCAGCCCGGAGACCGGCCTCCTATCGGGACCATCGACTCTATCGCCGGAGGGCCTCAAGGAGGAGGGGGAAGGAGAGGCCATCCACAACAAAAAATTTGACTTTATTGATTAATTTTGAAGACAAACAGAAAGGAAATATGGCGACAAAATAAAGACACAAGATCGGAGGTCTCAGACCTCAGGGGCAGGAGGTGGAGAGCTCGACGCGGGGGGTGCGACTGCGGTAGCGGCGGACGAAGGGTCGGCCTTGTCTTCAGACTCCTCCAGAAAGCCGAGATCGAGGTCGGGGTATCTGCTGGCCACCTTCTCTCGGCAGAGCTCGAACCCCTTTGTGAATGCCTCCAGGCCGAACTGGACGTTCAGTTCCCTCATCTCCGCGGAGGCCTTGAACTCCTCCACCGCAAGGGCCCTGGCCTCTGAGACCAGAATCGGAATTTGCTCGGCCAAATGGGCGACCTCGGCCTCCGCCTTTCTCACCGACTCCTCCAAGCTTCGTCTCTCCTCCTCCTGGGCTTGTCTCTTCTCTTCCCGGGCTTGCCCCTCTCTCTCCAGGGCCTCCTGGAGGGCGGCTACTTCGGCCGTCTTCGCTTGAAGGCGAGCAACCTCGACCTGGCAGTGCTCCTCCGCCTGAAGGAGGTCCCTTCTCATGTGGCTCGATGCCTCGACATAGGCGAAGAGCTGGTGCCCAATCTGCAAGGACGGATAGAGAATTACAATAAAGGCCGAGTGACCATGCAAATAAACATCCGCTTACCTCAAGGAAGGACCCCAAAGAATCCCAAGCCCGCTGCTCGGGATCGACGCGGTCGATCCTCTCCACGACGTCGAACAGAATGCAGCCATCAAGCAGCCACCTGATCAGGTCCTTGTCGTTGAAGGGGTTCTCTGATCCCCCCTCGGAGCAGGCGGACTCGTCTGCAGCAACTCGGTGGCTGCTCGCCCTGCGAGCCACCGATTTCCTCCTCCTCCCCACGGTGGGTGCCTCCGTGGGGCGGGCCGTCGGAATGGGGGCCCCAGTCGGCGGGCTCCTTGAGGAAGCCCGGGGGCCCACTGGCTCGGCATCCGAAAGAATGTCGATGGCCGGGGTCGCCTGGACGGGCGCAGCCAAGCTCGTCTCCTCCACCCTGGCCCTCTTCGCCGATCCGGAGGCCGTCGCGCCCTTCCTCTTCTGAGCTCTCATGGCCTTGGCAAGCATCCGCGTGGCTTCGGCGTCCATTGCTAAAAAAAAAAAAAAAAAAAAAAAAAAAAAACAACAGGAAAAGAAAAGAAGAAAGAAGAAGCGACACCGATCAGTCCGGAGTCAAAAAAAAAAAAAAAAAAAGAAGAAGAGAGAAGAGAAAAGAAGAGAGAAAGAAAGAGGAAGAAAAGAGCGGGAAGGAAAAAATAAAGAGAAGAAGAAGGCAAGAAAAGGAAAGATAAATACTTGCTGGATCCTGAGGGCTCAGGCCGATGTTGAAAAGAAGCTGCTCCCTCAGAAGATTAGGAAGGGAAGGAGCGGGATAACTTAGAAGCTTCTGGGCGGTCTGGAGGTCGTCCTCTCCCAGGCTAGGAGCCCGGCAGACGGAATCCCTCAGAGACCCCCAAGGGGGCAGGCCCAGTTCCAGGGTCGGGCAGTAGACGAAGAGAAATTTTCCCTTCCAGTTGTAAATCGAAGAAGGGGCACCCTTCAGCAACCCCTTCTTACCAAACTGGGGGGAGAAGTACCACCAGTCCTTCGCTGAAGGATGGCGTTTGAAGGTGTAAAAATGCCTGAACAAGGAGAGGGATGGCTGGACCTCGGCTATGTGGCAGAGAGACAGAAACCCTATCAAGAACCTAAAGGAATTCGGGGCCACGGAGGCGAGAGAAATGTCTAAGAAATGGAAGAAGGCGGCAACGAAGACAGGAAGCGAAAGCCAGAGTCCGGCACGGAATGCCTCCTGATACAAACAGAAGCGACCAGGAGGGGGAGCGCTGGCCCGGTCAGAGGGCCAGGTAGCTCCAGGTCGTACTCCGGAGGAACCCCATACCGAACCATTATCAGAAGGAGTTCATCCGGAGTCGACGAACATGGAATGGCGCCCGATGCAAAAATTGGGTGAGACCCTGCCCTGGACGTGGGTTCGTCCGCAGAGACAGGGGCCTGGGGGTTCGAAGTAGAAGAACTCTCAGAACTGACGGGAGCAGAAGAGTCGGAAGACATTTTAAGTAGTTTCGGAAGAAGAACCTAAAGGATCCTAAAAAGGCAGACCGAAAGGGGAACGAGACACCGAAGGCTAACTCGAAAGAAGGCACAAAAGTAATGAAGAGAGGAGAAGCCCCTAGGCGGTGAGAAGAAGGTTGGCACTAACCTATATTGCTCTGGGGACCTGGGGAGCGAGAAACGGGAGGCGCCTACGGCTCGAGAAGACGTTCACTAGAGCAGGCTCTCGAAGAGAAGACAGACACCAGCAAAAAATCAGAAATGGAGTAGGACGCCTAAAGGGGGGAGGACGGGTTTAAATAGACCCTGGGATCCGGCGCCATAATGATCGCGAATCCCCCTGGCCAGTCCACATCCGACACGTGTCCCACTCCCCCTGGCAGACGGCTAAAAGCGGCTGGCGGTTGGCAGGATCATAATTGTGCCATACCTAGGCCAGTGTACCTACGGGATTTTCGAAGCATCCCCTCGTACCGCTCCAATTCAAAAAGACTCCGGCACGCGCTAATTTAACACCAAAATATCTGGAGACGGTAGGGCGCAGGATTCGAAGGGATGGTTCTGACTGTACCCATCTTTCTCTCTGTGTACTTCCTTCGCTTGAAATTCAAACTCGGAAGTAGGGGGACTGGTGTTGGGTATAAAATACCCACAGCCGAAACCCTCGATGGAATCGGCAGCACGGCTCCGCCCGGACTCCTAAGGGAGCCGGGCCCCTATGCAACATCAGAACAGATCCGCTCGGACTCCTACGGGAGCTGGGCTCCACCGCCGACAGCAGAACAGCTCCGCCCGGACTCCTACGGGAGCTGGACTCCATCGCCGACAGCAGAACAGCCCCGCCCGGACTCCTACGGGAGCCGGGCTCCACCGCCGACAGCAGAACAGCCCCGCCCGAACTCCTACGGGAGCCGGGCTCCACCACCGACAGCAGAACAGCCCCGCCCGGACTCCTACGGGAGCCGGGCTCCACCGCCGACAGCAGAACAGCTCCGCCCGGACTCCTACGAGAGCCGGGCTCCACGCCGACAGCAGAACAGCCCCGCCCGGACTCCTACGGGAGCCGGGCTCCATCGCCGACAGCAGAACAGCCCCGCTCGGACTCCTACGGGAGCCGAGCTCCACCGTCGATAGCAGAACAGCCCCGCCCGGACTCCTACGGGAGCCGGGCTCCACCGCCGATAGCAGAACAGCTCCGCCCGGACTCCTACGGGAGTCGGGCTCCACCTCCGACAGTAGCACAGCTCCGCCCGGACTCCTACGGGAGCCGGGCTCCGTCCTTAGTATCAGCTACTGGTAAGCTCCGTCCGGACTCCTACGGGAGCTGGACTTCATCTTTAACTTTGATTGCAGGAAGACTCCGCTCGGACTCCTACGGGAGCCGGGCTCCACCGCCGACAGCAGAACAGCTCCGCCCGGACTCCTACGGGAGCCGGACTCCACCGCCGACAGCAGAACAGCTCCACCCGGACTCCTACGGGAGCCGGGCTCCGCCTCCGGCAGCAGCACAGCTCCGCCCGGACTCCTACGGGAGCCGGGCTCCGTCCTTAACATCAGCTACTGGTAAGCTCCATCCGGACTCCTACGGGAGCCGGACTTCATCTTTAACTTTGATTGCAGAATGCTTCACCCGGACTCCTATGGGAGCCAGGTCCCGCTTCCAGCATCCGCTGCAGGTAAACTCCGTCCGGACTCCTACGGGAGCCGGACTCCACCCACAACCCCAACCGAAAGGAGGACCCTTCCCGGACTTCTACAGAGGTCGGACTCCGACCGCTACCGAGCTTCAATCAACAGACCCGCGCCCCCTGACAGGCCACCAAAATGGCCACGACCCTGCTCCACTTCCTGTGGCAGACTCCGCGCAGTTCCATCATTCCATGACAGGCCGCAGTAACCATCGCCACCCTGCTCCACTCCCTGTGGCAGATTCCACACAGCTCCACTACCCCCTGGCAGGCCACAGTAACAGCCACGAACCTGCTCCACCTCCTGCGATGGATTCCATGCGATTCTCCCATCCGCTGGCGAGTCACGACAACGGACGCTGCTCCACCCCTCGTAACAGATTCCACGTGGCGAGCCACGGTGATGGCCACGCGTCTGCTCCACTATCCTTTGCAATCAATTCCCCTGACCATGGACGGCCCACTACCAGACGGTTACAGGTGTCGCCATCAATCCGTTGCCCCCTTCGCCTATAAAAGGGGGGGACTCAGATACGTTATTCTCTAAGCTCATTTCCTTATCTCAAAACTCTGCTAAATTCTCCGTTCGAGCACTCCATTCTTGTTGAGGCAGAGAACTGACTTGAGCGTCGGAGGGTCTTGCCGGAGCAACCCCACCTCCGGTTTAGACTTCCCTTGCAGGTCCCAGCGGCGACCGCGGCTTCCCCAACTCCAGCTTCTCCGGTGCAAGCAAATTTTTGCACCAACAAAAAGTATGCTTATGGAGGAAGTAAAGAAAATATTCTTTATGGGAGATAAGAGTCATGGTGATGATCCTAATATCTTTGACGAGATGATGTCTGACATCAATTTTGAAAAATAGTTAGATGTAATAAAGTTAGAGATTAACTTGATGCATTCGAACCAAGTATGAATCTTAGTAGATCTATCCAAGGGTATATTATCTATTTGGTGTAAATGGATTTACAAAAAAAATAAGTGTCGATGATAAGGTAGAGACCTATGAAGCTAGGTTCATAACAAAAGGTTATAGTCAGTGCAAAGGTATTGACAATCAAAAAATCTTCTTACCCATAGCCATGCTAAAATCCATCCACACTATTCTTATTGTTGCAGCTTATTATGATTATAAAATTTGATAGATGAATGTGAAAACTGCCTTCCTGAATGGATATCTTAAGAAAAATATTTACATGGAGCAGTCTTTGGATTTCACATCTGGTGATGGTGATCATCGAGTCTGCAAGCTACAAAGATCCATATACAGATTAAAGTAAGCTTCTCAAAGTTGGAATCTTTATTTTGATGATACGATCAAATTGTTTGGTTTCATTAAGAATGAAGAGAACTTTGTGTATACAAGAGGGTCAGTGGGAGTACAATTATATTTTTTGTATTGTAAATGGATGGTATTCTCCTCATTGAAAATGATATTCTCATATTGATCTCGATTAAAAGATAGTTATCCAAGAAATTCTTCATGAAAGATCTAGAAGAAGCATCCTATATTCTTAGAATAAAGGTCTATAGGGCTAGATCTAAAAGGATACTAGGTCAGTCACAAAAGCTGTATATAGAGAAAATGCTGAAGGGGTCTAGCATGAAAAACTATAAAAGAGGACTCTTACCTCTTAGGATTGGTATTCATCTTTTCAAGACGATGTGTCTGACCACATCTGAGGAAGTTCAGTGCATGAGTAGGATTCCTTATGCCTCAACCATAGGGAGCTTCATGTATGCCATATTATGTACTCGATCTGATATTATCTTTGCTGTGAGTGTCACGAGCAGGTATTAGTCAAATCCAGACGAGGAGCACTGGATAGCTATGAAGAATATCCTTAAGTACTTAAGAAGAACTAAGGATTTGTTCTTGATTTTTAAGGAGCTTCTAAGTTGCGAGTCGAGGGGTATATTGATCCAGACTTCATATCTAATCTTGATGATAGAAAGTCTATGTCAGGATATTTGTTCGCATGCAATGGTGGTAAGTCAATTGGAAGAGTTCTAAGCAACCCATCATAGAAGCTGAATATGTCACTACTTTAGATGCTGCAAAAGAAGGCTTCTGGTTCAAGAAGTTCATCGTGGAGCTTGGAGTAATGACATCAGATGCCATACCACTTTATTGCAATAACAATGGAGCCATAGCACTTGTTAAGGAGTCGAAGTCTCATCAAAAATCAAAGAACATCGAGCACTGGTTCCATATCATATATGACTATCTTGAAAAAAAATATATCGAGGTATGAAAAATAGACTCTGCAGATAATGTGGCAGACCTGTTGACAAAATAATTAAGCCAGCCAAAGATAGAAATCCACCTTGAGAAGATGGGATTTAAATTAGTGGCCAATTGGTTTTAGGCCAAGTGGAAGATTGTTAGATGTATGTCCTAGAAGCCAATATGACTGATACATTGTAATAAATCTAGGACATAATTTTATACTTAATACATTGATTTGATTAATAAAAGGGTAAGTTTAATTTTCATTCAAGTGTGATGTGTCTTTGAATTATCCATGAAATTAATACTTCAATACATATTCTCAAAGTATTGAGAATTAGAGACGTATAAAATTTTTAAATATTCTCGATCATAGTATCATCACGAGGATGGTGATCGATTCAGATAGACTGACATACAGATCGCTTCCTTCAGGATAGATGAGTCTTTAATCTATAGTGTAGAGATATTGAGTGATGAGTGTGGATAGTTATTAGAGAATAACTAGTACTGAGCATGACCATATGAGAGATCACTTAGATTTCTAATCAATCATCAGTGATTGTCTCAATGATGTAGTTATGTGAATGATCCTTTGACCTACGATGATATGACTATTTGCAGTGAGGCTGTTAGAGTTTGACTGACACATAAACATAGCCTTATTAAGATCTTATAGTGGATGTTGATGATAGTTGGTCCACTGTAGGAGTAGGATGCACATCTAGATGGAATCTATCGATCTTGATAAAGAAAAGTAGTCCTATGAGATTTGAGAGGCTAAGTCTGAGAGTCTGTGGCCACAGCAGTATGATTGATGGAAAAAAATTTTTATGAGGATCATAATTAGACTTGAGCTAATCGACTCTATTATATGATTGATAATAAGGTTTGATAATTTATCTATGATCTACCATCTAGTCAAGACTCATGATAGAGGAACTGAATCACATGTGAACAATATCTTGAGATTTTTTTTTAATTTTACTGAATTATCACTACATACTGCTAGGTGTCGCTGATGGATTGCGAGAGCTCACTAGGGTTGCTCAGGATCGATAATTCTTGATGAAAGGTTTTATGATACTATGATAGAGATCATTTATATCTCACTATCAGATAGAATTGAACCTATGAGGTCATACAATAAAAAAATAAGATCTAGAATAAGTAATTGGACTTATGAAATCTCAATTGGGTTTAGAGAAATCCTATTGGATTTAGTGTAACCTTGCTCGCACATGGTCGAACCCAATTTTTCCTTTGCATTTGAATTTTTTATTGATAAAATTAATTTAAGTTAATTACCTATTAATAATCTAAATGAATTAGATTCATTAGGCTCTAATTATTTGGTGCCTAGAGTTTTGGATCTTATGAATTAAGGGATCAAATCCTTAATTAATTTTCTTGATTGTTTGCATGGGGCGCCACTTGATTTAATCAAGTTGGGCATGCCCACCTAAAGAGGGCGTGTAGGACCAACATGGGGCATCCCCTCGGTCCCATGTGGCATGCAAAAAAGTGGGTGCAAAGGCTCCAATAGTTGGTGCTTAATGGATCTCCTAAAGGAGATCAAATATCTAAAGCTACAAGGATTCCTAATGCAAGTAGGACTTATATTAAGGGGCTGTTTGGTTTTGATAGGATTCAAATTTTTTGCCTATTTAAAGGGGCCTTCTTTAAAGCTCTTTACATCAGAATTTCAGCAGCTCCCATGCCTCCCAAGAATCCCCATGCCTCTCCCTTCTAGTTTCAATGCCCAAAGGTTGGGCATCCTCCATCTCTATGCCCAAGAGGAGCTTGCGCATCTCCTCTTCCTTGTTGGTTTTCAGACCTTGGATGCTTCATAATCATGTGAAGAAGAGCAAGAAAGGAAAAGAAGAAAAAGATCAAAGAGTTGATCATAGTCCAGGCTTCGTTCAGATTTGCAGGATAATTGTTCTTGTAAAAGAAAGATTAATATAAAGAGAACTGTTCTAGGCTAATCCTGAGTGGATACCTATAGAGGTTGGATACCTACACAGCTCAAAAAGAACCTACTTTCTTTTAAATCCAGATTTGAAGAAAGAAATTGCAAAATTGATATATGATTCGATCACATATTTAGTTTCAGCATAAAATTCAGCATATATTCAATTTTAGCATACATTATAGATCCATGTGTTCTTTATTTTATGCATGCATGATTTAGATTAAATAGATATTTTAATCTTCTATTTCACTATGATATTTAGAAAAAAATTAAATATACATGCATACCCTGACATGAAATTTCAAGAACTTCGAGTCGACTCAAGCTGAAATAATTGAAAAAAAGATTTTTAGCATGCAAAAGTTTTAGTCAGCATGCCCTCAAGTCGACTCAAGTTGGGTGCGAGTTGAATGAATAGTAATAGAAAAAGTAAAGTTTCAGGTAGAAAAAGTTTCAATCGATTAAAGGGGCCGAGTCAACTCAAATTAGTCCAGTTGAGTTCTCAGGAAATAACAAAGAGTATGATTTTTGGGATAAAAATTTAATGCAGACTCACAAGCTAGTTGAGTCGACTTGAGGTACAGTCGAGTCGACTCGAGGCTCAAGTCAAGTTGACTCAAGCTGATTTTGAGTCGATTCGAGTTCCAATGGCTAATTTTGTAGAAATTCATATTTGATTTCTAATGGCTAGATTTTATCTTCAATGACTAGTTCAAGCCCTCCAATGGTCCAAACTTATTTTCTAGCCATTGTAAAGCCTATTTAAAGGTGGAGAATTGAAAAAGAAGAAAGTGGATTGAAAGAGTGAATCATTCAAAATTGTGAGCTTCATTGAATATCCAAGAAAAAGAGAGAAAAAAAGAAGAATCAAGCTTCAAATTCAGAGAGTATTCATGAGAGATCTTCCACAACTTCTCAAGCATCCTTTCAAGCTTCAAAGAAGAGTGATCAAGTTTCCAAGAGCCATTATTCAGCCTCTTCTTCGTGCTTCAAAAAAAGTTTTCTTTTATTTTTATTTTGTGCTAAATTTTATTCATCTTTGTATTACAAGATTTTTTGGGGGAAAAAATTTGGAGTTAAGACCCATCCAAATCCATAATTGGACGTTGTATGTTTTAGTTGGTGATTTCAAAAAATTAACTGAATTGATAGTGAGTCTAAAAAACTATCTGTGTAAGATTATGGTTGGTGATCTTAGAAAATCAACTAGATTTATTTATGATCCCAGGTTAAAACAAACATACTATAGTCAGATGATTATAGTAAAATTTTCAAAGAATTCTTGGGGAGTGGATGTAGATGCAGGATTGTACCAAATCACTATAAATCTTTATCTTTGTGGTGTGATTATTTGGTTAACCTTCTTACTTTATTTATTTGCTTTACATACTTGCATTATATCATTACTTTTAATTTTGCTGTAATACATTGCATATTCACTACAAACACTCAAGTTAGTTTAATTTGAAGCATACATTTGTTTAGAGTTTAATTTGATCTAAAATTTTATAAAAACCCAATTCACCCTCCCTCCTTCCTCAGGTTGCTACCTTTGGGCAACAAGTGGCATGAGAGCAGATGCTTTATTATTAGTTATTGATCTAGCAGTCTAGAGCCAAAGCTCTTGCAACCCAAAATAGAATCTTTTCTTAATGAAGGTTATTCTATAGATAGACCCCCAATGCTTAGTGAATCTAATTATACCTATTGAAAAATTAGGTTGAAAATTTTTATACAATCATATGATTATAATTTATGGAAGATTATAGTTAATGACTCACATAACTCCAATCCACTAATTGAGCATAATAATGAAATGGCACAACTAAATGCCAAAGCTATGAATATACTATATTGTTCATTAAATTTAAATGAATTTAACTTGATTTCTTCTTACATTTCAGCAAAGAAAATATGAAAAAAATCAGAAATGACCTTTGAGGAAGCAAATGAAAGAGAAAACTCCAGCTCTCAAGAAGAGAAGGAAGCTCACCCCAATCTATGCCTCATGACTCATGAGGATGAAAAGAAAAAAAGAAGAAACAAAAAAGAAAGAAAGCATCAATTAAGGGGGAGCAAAGTAAAGAAAAGGAAGATGAAAAAGAAGAGTAGAAAGTAGATAAATCATGATTGATGGATACAGAGGAAGAAGGTATTGCAAATCTTTACCTCATGACTTAAAATAATGAGGTAAATATTGAAAACTCCTCTGAATTTATTTTTGATGAACTATTTGATGCCTTCAATAAATTAATGGATGAATTCAATAAATTGAGGCTGAAAAATATGGAGCTCAAAAAGATAAATTTTAGTTTAATAGAAGAAAAGAATTTTTTAGCTAAAAAAAAGAAGAATGGATGAAATCTGAAAAATCTTTAGTTGAAGAAAATATTATGCTAAAAGAGAAACATAAAAATCTAAAAGTCTCCCTAAAAGAAATAAAAATCTTTAAAAAGAAAAGAAAGAGGTTGTGGAAGAAAATAAAAAGATAAGAAAAGAGATTGAGATTTTGAAACCTATAGCTAAAAAATTTATTCTTAGCTTTCAAAATCTTCAATCAAATGTAAATGACAAAATGGCTATTTTCATTAAAGCAGAAATGGGCTTTAATTCTTCAAAAAAATAGCAACATGCTAAAATTATATTCACAAAAGCTTCATTTGAAAATCATTCTATCAAATGCTTTAAATGCAATCAAATTAGCCACAAAATTTCAAAGTACAACATTAAAAAAATTGGTCATACATTAATCAAATAAATTTGGATTCTCAAAGAAATCTTGAGCACTAACTCCTATGGACTCAAGAAAGCATGGGTACTAAAAATTATGAAATAATTTTGTAGGTATACCAAGGATCCAATGGAGTAAAAAGAGAAAAATTCTCTTGGATGGATGCCTTGAAAATAAAATTAGATGGGCAATGATTCTTAGTAAAATCTAAACATTTCTTACATCATACCACCAATATTTTTTGATTCTGTTTAGAATTAGTGATTGATTTTGATGATTTATTGATTATGACTTGAATGTTTGAATTTATTGATTTTATATAAAATTCAAAAATCAACATGCTTTCTTCTATGTATCATGTCTAGTTGATATATACTAAAATTCTATTCAAATTCAGTATGATCTCTTAGTCTTCTTATATCTCTTTATTCCTTGTGAAACTTAAATTAAAATAAACTTGATTTTATGTAAAATATTTGAGTGCAAAACTCTCAATTAAATCTTTGACATTCGCATAAAATATTTAATCATTGAAATATGTCAAAAATTGGATGATTTAAAGAAAATCAAGATAAGGCATTTATTCATAAAAGATCAATTGCTTAATATTGATGATTTGCATTGCATCCAAAGCTTGACTCTTTAAGGTTTTGAAAATCTCTTAGTTAAACCATACTTTTAAAGCCATTATCTAGTTTTCTTTTGATTGATCTTATTTGATTTGATTGATTATCATAACTCTTAATTGATTAATTTTTGATCCTCCAATTTGACTTGAATATCCTTCTTAATCTTTGACTTGATTGCCTATTCAATTTGATCAAATTTCCTTAAAAACAACAAGAAAAAAAAATTGAACTATTTCCACATTTAGGTGTCGACTCTTGGACCTAGGGAGTCAACTCATAACTTTTAATAAAGAAAAAATAGTTTTTCTTTCATAAAGAATTAGTATCCTTAGTAATCCATCTTTTTGATACGTGTAGCCCTCATGCATTTTGGATGTATTAATGCATTGATCACTTTTTGTAATCACTTTTAGGCAATTAATAAAAATTGTCTTTCATGAAAATTAAGTATGTTTGATGCTTGTATTTATGTCTATTTGTTTGACTGAAAATATGCCTTGTTTACAAAACTAAAAGAGAGAAAATATCATCTAAATATTATAAGAGAAATTTTTTAAACTTAAAAAAAAAATTATTGATAAACTTTTGTACTTTGCTTGTCTTGACCTAGCCATATAAATTTGCTTGAGCATTCATATGGTTTTGATCACTTGATTCATTTTGAGCAAATGTTCACACTTTACATATTTTGATCATCAATTTTTGATAATTAATTGATATTAAAAAATTATTTTTGATCTCAAAAGAGAATTTATTAATGAACACTCATATTTTATTTTGGTTGATCGATATCAAAAAATGAATTTGAAAATTACTTATCTTAAAGCTATTATGTAAAATATTTCCAAAAAGCTATCATTTTATCTTTAAAGCTAAATATTTAAAAAAGATTTTAGTTTTAATCAATTGGTATTGATAGCTTACTTTTTGCCTTATATCTCATTAATTTACCTTTTGGCAAAAATAGAAGAATGTCTTTGTCTCAAATCTAATTTTGTAAAGCTATATTCCTAATATTACATCATTTTAGACAAATCTAAGAAGTTTATACCTTTTCTGAACTTAATGGATTGATACCTCTTAAAGAAAAAGAAGAGATATCTTTGGAAAAGTAAAATATATCTTATGCTTGACTTTTGATGCTTTGAATCCTTAATATTGAAAAGCTCAATTAAATCTTCAAAGCTCAAAACATTTTTCTGACTATTTTAGAAAAAGAGTAGTGCTATAAGGCTTATCTTGTTCAAAACTTAATGATTCAACAAGTTGAAATATATTTTCTAAAACTAGCCAAACTTGAATTGAATTTGATACAAATCTTTGATTCATTCAAAAAGGAGGAGAAAAATTTCTAAATCTATATTATTTCAAAAATGAAGAAAGCAATTCAATTTAAATTTATTGCTAACCTTCAAAAGGTGGAAACAAATTATGAAATCTAAATTTAAAAGTTAAATTCAAGTTAAAGTTAAAAAAAAAAAGAGAAAGAAAATATTATTATTGACCCTAAAGGAAAAATCTTTATCAATTATTAAGTGAAATGGTGTTAATAAAAGAAACTACTTCTAAACCTAATAAGAGAAATTATTTTATCATATAAATTTGTTTGAGCACTCATGTTGTTTTTATTTCATGTTGTTTTTGTTTGACTTACTTTGGAGCAAATATTATTTGAGTATGATAATAGACATCATTATTAATTTAAAAAAAAAAACTATAGATGAATATTTGCATCATGCCTGTCTTGATTTATTGGATTTATTGGAACATTTCAATGATTTTATTTTTTTGATCTGTTTTATATTTTGCATGCATTGAGTTTCAAGCTAAAATTTAAAAAATATCTTGCTTCATTTTTTTATTTCTAAAAAATAAATTAAAAATTTTATTCTTCATAAATCTTCAAGTGGTATCTTCAAGTGGTATCTTCATTGGTTGGAGGCTATTATCCTTTTACTTATATGAACATTCATATTGTCTGACTTGTTTTAAAAAAATCATTATAGATCTTAAAAGATAAATTATTGAAGAACATTCATATTTTGCATGCTTTGATTATCATCTATTATTTTGAGAATCATCACTTTTACTGCTTTTACTTTGATTGATTATTTTTAAGAGATGAATTTAAGAAATGCTCTTTTTGAATGTTTTAAAATTGGTATGAAATTGAACTTATCAAATAAGTTATCATTTACTAAAGCTAAGCATAATTGACATCAAACATCTTACTATTGCCTTACTTTTCATTGTTTAATCTTTTGACAAAAAAAGAAAAATATATTTTGTCTCAAATCTAATTTCGCATAGCTCATATAATACCATTTGAAATAAATTTAAAAAATTTTATACCTTTTTCGAACTTAATTGAGTGATAGTTTTTTTAAAAAAGGAAGATCTAAATTTAAATAATTTTTTTTTTATGATTTGTTTTGTATGATCTATTTATATCAATTCAAAATAATTTATCAAAATAATTTGATTTGAATTTAATCAGTTCATCTTCTTTGCTCAAAAACTTTAACAATTGATATCAAATAGACCATTATTGCATTGTATTGTATTGCTTTATCTTTGGCAAAAGAAAAGAATGCATTATCTCAAATTTATTTTGCATGAATATATCATTGACATTATATATTTGAGATAAGTTCTAAAGATTGATACTTTTGTGCATCAAATTGATTGATACATCTCAAGATTAAAAAAAATAATTTTGATAGATTTTCTTTAGTATCAAGAATAATATTTAAGAAATTTATTATTTGAATTTTTTTTTAAGTAATGGGTATCAAAATTGGTATAATAAAAAAAAGATTTATTTTTATAATTGATATCAAATAATCTTCTTCTCAAGCATATTTCACATTGATACTATGTGCTGCTCTCATTTTGCTTGAATACTATGTGTCAGGATCATAGATTCACTCTGATACATTTTATAATATCATTTTGGAATTTAATTGAGTATTACTTATTATGAAAAAAAATGGATAAATTTTGAAATATATCTTACACTTAGCGTTAATACTCAAACATCTTTATTCTAAAAAACTATATCATCCTTCAATTCTTGAAGCTTAAAATAATTTTTTCATTGAAGTTTTAAAAAAAATTAATTAATGTATCAACTTTATTAAAAGAAGCGGAACTATGTTTCATTTTGACATATATTAATCAAAAGAAAAAAGAAATTCAATCTCAATTTGCTATCAAATTTTGAAAAAGGGAGTAGTTATCCAAAAGAGGAGATGGCATCCACAAAATTTTTTTTAAAGAATTTTATCACAATTGGTATCATACTTCTCATGATTGGTATCAAGTAGTCTAATTTTTGCCATGAATTTCAACATATTATCTTTTGGCAAAAGAAAAATATGCTATATCTTAAATCTGAATTTTCATGGCTATATTCTTTCTATTGTATTGTTTGGGACAAACTCTTATAATATATTTTTGAATAATCTATTTTAATATCAAAAAGGGAGAGAAATATTTTCAAACTATATTATTCAAATTTTTGAATTGAGAAGTATGTTTGCTTCTATATTTTTGAGAAAAGGAAGAAGTCTTGATTTGAATTTCTAAGTTAAACCCACATTGTATCTTTGCAAAAGGGGGAGAAAATATTTAAGAAGAAAATATTCTCTTAAAAGGCTATCTTATTGAAAATGCCTTGACTTGTAAAACTAAGGGGGAGAAAAATGAAAAGCTTAAATATGCTCCAAATTTTAGAAGAGTAAGGGAGAGAAAACATTAAAGAATAACTAATTAAATGCATATATATTCAAATTTGATAATCTAAATTTAGATGTGTTTAATTTGAAATAAAGAGGGGAAGAAATATTGAAAAGTAATATTATCTTATCTTGATTGAAAATTCAAATTAATCTGTATTGAAAAAGTTGAATTTGATCTTAAATTCTTGATTTGAGTCTTCATATGCCACTAGTTTGACTAAAAATTCTAATTAATTTGAGATAAGAAAAATTAACTTTGATCTTAAACTCTCCATCAAAAGCTTTGTAATTTTCTCAATTTAAGCTTTCATGTGCTTATTCTACTTGATTTGCTTGATTTGATTACCAAATCATTTTTTGATCACTGATTGGAGTTAAAGTAAATTTGAAATATATTCTCACTCCAAACAAATTGACTTTGAAACATACTTTCAATTTTGAAACTTTTGCATATCTCTGAATATGATGCTAAATTTTTTCGTATGCCAATCTTATAAATTTGATTTGCATGATCATTCTTAGAAATTAATAAGAGTTAAATTGAATTAGAAACATATTCTTATCTAAGAAATGTATTTCTAAATCCGAGCTTGAAACTTATCTAAAAATATGAATTTTTGATGTGCACTGAAAAATCTTTATAAAATTATTTTTTGCTCTAATACTATCTTTAAATAGTTTGATACATTTTCAATGCATACTTTTTTGAACTTAATTGATTGAAATTTGTTAACGAAAGGAAAGAACAATATTGAATTAAATGCTATGCTTGATTTCTTAGTTCAAATATTTAAAATGCTCTATTCCTCTTGTTGGGTATAAAATACCCCCCAGTCGAAGTTCGTATCAGGAGTGACCCTCCCGAGACTCTACCGACGTCCGACCTTGGGCGACATCTTTCCGAACCTCTCCGACGGTCGAGCTTCCGTAATGCTTCCAAGTTCTGTCGACGGATAAACTCCCACAGCTTCTTCCACAAGTGTCGATCGGATTCCCCCGACGGATGAACTCCTGCCGCATCTCCCGGGCTTCTCCAACGATAAGCTTCTTCGGTCGTCTATCAGGCTACTCCAAGTGCTCTCTGGATTCTACTATCGGCCGACCTCCTACAAGGGTCAACTATTCTCTGGACCTCTTCCAGATGTTTTCCAACAGGATTCGATCGACTCCAATCCGAATTTCTTCTAGAACTTCATCAGTTCGTCAGTGGCCGAACTTTTCCAACAGCAGATCTCCACGACGGACGGACTCCATCCAAGTTTCTACGGTGGTTGACCACCTTCTGGATTTCATCTGAGCTCCTACGGAGCCGGACTTCTTCCCCGAACTCCTACTGCAGGTAGACTTCGTCCGAGCTCCTACGGGAGCCGAGCCCTGAGCTCCTATTGCAGGTAGACCTCATCCGAATTCTTACAAGGGCCGGGCTCCGAGCCCCCACCACAAGCGATCTACTCCGAGCTTCTACTACAAGCGATCTACTCCGAAATACCACTACAAGCGGTCTACTTCGAATTTCTACTACGAGCGGTCCACGTCGAATTTCTACTGTAAGCCTCCACCTGAGCTTCTATTGTGAACGAATTCCTTCCGAACTTCTATTGCAGGCAGGCTTCGGCCGAGCTTCCTCAACAAATGATCCCCATCCAAACTTCTACAGGAACCAGACTCCGATCGAACTTCTGTAGCGGACAGATTCCGAACGAACTCCTACGACACACGGGCTCCAACAGCCGGACCCCTCCAGCGGGTGAACCTCTCCAGCGCCATCCGACATCCACTGCCGGTCGACCTTCTGTCGGATTCTGCATGAAACCAAACTTCGTCCACAAAAAGCCCCTGACCGAGCTTCTACAGTAGATGACCTTCTCCTGCAGTACTAGCACCCAAGGCACCCAATGGTAGAAGGCTCGCCAGCAACATCCGAGCTCCTCTTAGATGGAGAGCTATCCCTCTCCACCAGATACCCCAACCGAGCTTTGATCGATGGGCCTGGACTCCCTGGCAGGCCACAGTAATGGCCACGACTCTGCTCCACTTCCTGTAACGGATCCCACGTGGCTCCATCATGCTCTAGCAAGCCACGACAACGGACATCACTCCACTCTCCACAACAGGCTCCACGTGGCAGGCCACGGTGATGGCCATGACTCCACTCCACTACTCTCCATAACAAACTCCTCATGGTCCCAAATGGCCCACTACCAGGCAGTTACAGACGTCGCTGTCAATCTGTTACGCCCTCTGCCTATGAAAAGGGGACCCCCAGATACGTTATTCTCTAAGCTCTAATCTCTATCTCAAAACTCTGCTAAAATTTTCGTTCGAGCACTCCATTCTTGTTGAGGCAGAGAACTGACTTGAGCATCGGAGGGTCTTGCCGGAGTATCCCCAACTTCGGTTTAGACTTTCTTTGCAGGTCCCGATGGCGATCACGACTCCCTCAACTCCAGCTTCTCCGACGTCGATGGATTTTTGCACCAACACCTCTTAAAGCTTAAAAGTACATATTTGAAAATCTGATTAAAGTGTCGTATTCATCCAAAAAGGGAGAGACCCTTTAATACTTGAATTCAAACTAATTTCTAAAAGTGAAAAAAATATTTTATAAAATAAAATATAAAAAGACAAGCTTTTAATGGGGAGATGATTCATTCAATTTAATTTTTTGAATGTTATGCACCTTTCACTTTCATAATGTTAGAAAGCATTGGTTTCGTATGTGTAGTTTAAAATTTCATAAATACTTTGTGCAACAAAAGTAAATAAATTAAAATCTTTTCAATTTAATATATGTACTAGATCAGATCTGAAAAATATGCTTAGGATCTTGACATGAACATGTGACCTTGATCTGAAATCTAAAAAAGAAAAACAATCATCAATAAAAAAAATTCGAAGATCTAATCTTCATACCCTCAGATCCTGTGGATGTCCGGGGTTTTGATCATAGCTGCACATGCACCCGACCTCTACTGGTATCCATACAGAGATGTCTGATCAAAGTACTGAGATCACCAGTGTGCTAGTACCTTTCAAATCTCGCTCCTTAGTCTTGGATCTGAATCCTCTTTCTGCACTCGATGAAGATGAAGGCTGCACAAGCACAGAACTGACGGGATCTAAACCAGATCACCAAAAAGGGAAGAAAAATCTTTCTTCTTCTCTTCTTCTCTCTCTTTTTCTCTCCTCAGATTTGATCACATCAGGTCATGGGCGTGGAGGTGAAGGAAGAAAGAAAAAGGTGGCGTTGAGGTTGTTTTTTGGTAAGGAAAAATTCTCTCTTTTTTATTAGCGCATGCCCCACCCTTCTCTCTTCATTTTTGTCGCACAAAAATTTGATCCATCACCTTTCCTTTTAGACATTATCTCTTTCTTAGTTTGAATCAAATTCAAATAGAAAGAGAAACAAAAATAAGGAAGGATGACACATAGAAGAGGGGCGCCTCTTTTTCTTTCACGCATGCAAACGTGCATCTCTCCTTTTTCTCTAATTTTTGTCACACAAAAATTCAACTTCCATGCCACATCTGATAAGAACTTGATCCTATTTTGAATCAAATTTAAATAAAAATTAAATCAAAAAGAGAGAATCCCAAATAGAGTGGGGCGCCAGCTATTGGTGCCCCTTCCTTTCATGCATGCAAAAACAAATAGGGGCACGTCTCCATGCGTGCCCTCCTTCTTTTTGTGTGAGATTTAGAGAGAGAGTCTTAAAAAACCTGAGCTCTATGAGTCATAGTCAATCTAGTTCAAACTGGATCCAAATTGAGTTCAAATCGAGTCTGAATCGAATCGAATTCGAAAAGCTATCAAATCTGATCCAATCAAGCTTGAAATCTAAATCTGATTTGGATAATTGAAC
This sequence comes from Elaeis guineensis, assembly GCF_000442705.2. Lineage (NCBI taxonomy): Eukaryota > Viridiplantae > Streptophyta > Magnoliopsida > Arecales > Arecaceae > Elaeis > Elaeis guineensis. Next base: position 66,013,228 of record NC_025997.2, read on the forward strand.
CCAATTAGTATTAAATTAAATCAAATTTAATTAAATTAAATCTAATTTAAATTAATTAAAACTTGATCTATAATTTAATCAGTCTAATAATAAATTACAATACTTACAATTAAGTTTCTGCGCTAACAATTAGCAGCTACCAAAACTATAACACTTATAAATTGGTAGTTTTCAAAATTTAAACTATCAATCCAATTGATAATTCGAATATGATCCAAGCTGTTGATTAGGTCATGCTCCTTTTGTGTATAACTCCTCAAATTCTATTCTATATGGTAGTGAGACATATTGTGATCTCTATCACAGTATCATCGAAACTCCTTTCGATGGGCTGGAATGATTCTGACTCACCTCAACAAGGATCGTTGATCTAAAAATCATCCTAGTGGGTTCTCATGATCCACCAGTGATACCTAGCAACATATAGTGGCAATCCAATAGAATAAAAAAGATAGAATCTTAGGTGTAGTCATCATGTGATATAATCCCTCTATTGTGAGTCTCAACTAGACAAAGGTTATGGAGAACTCATCAAACCCCATCGTCAGTCATATGTCAGATTGGCTCGACTTGAATTTATCTGTAAATTCTGTAGAAATTCTTTTCTAGTATTCACTCTTGCTCTGATCAGAGACTTTCTGAACTCAATCTTATGAATCATATAGGACTACTCTTTTCCTATCAAGATTGATAGATTCCATCTAGGTGTATCCTACTTCAAATAACGAATCTGAACCTACAATAGCCAACATGCATAGTAAGGATCCAAATGGCTAGGGACTAAGGGAACGTGCAATCAACTAAGTAACCTTACTGTGAACAGCCAACACACTGTAGGTCAAAGGATCAGTCACACTACTGCAGCATCGAGAAAACCACTGATGAGTGAGTAGACATCCAAGTTATTTCTCTTGTTGGCCACTCACAATGCAAGTTGTTCTCTGGCAACCACCTGTACTCTCACTTTAGTATCTCTATACCGCAAACTTGAGACTCATATGTTCAAAAGAGAGGTGATCCATGCACCGATCTTGAATGGATTGATCATTGTCCTCCATGACAGTCTTTCGATCGGGAGCATTTAGAAATTAACCACTAATGATGTATGTCTCAAATTTTCAATATCTTGAGAATATATGAAGTCATCTTTGTTAATTTTTAGGACAGATCATGGATACATATGACATGATTGATTATAAAGACTGCTCATCAAGTACAAAATATATCCTAGAGAAATATATGTATCAGCCGAAATTGACTTCTAAGGCACACATCTAACAAACTCCCACTTGTACTAAAGTCAATCTGCCATATATCTGAGCTCCATTTTCTGAAGACAGACTTTGATCTTTAGTTGGCTAAGTGACTCGGGCCCATCACATCTTATGTAGAGTCTACTCTCTATACCTTCATATATTTCTACTCAAGATAATCGCGTATATCCTGCTCTATGTGCATGGACTTTTGGTGAGACTTTGGCTCCTTAGCAAGGGCTATGGACCATTATCTTTGCAATATAATGTCATAGCATCTAATGGTATGACATCCAGTTCCACAACTATCATAAGAACTAGAATGCATCCTGCACATCTATAGTATATTTAGCTTCCATTGGTCGATTGTCTGGAACCCTTCCAACATATCGAACCAACATAACTCAAGAATACATGCTGATGTTTAGACATTCTACCATCAACATTAGTGTATCCTCCCACTTTTAGCTCTAACTCTTCTTCAAAGATAAGGAATAATCCCTTAGTGCTTCTCAAGTACTTAGAAATATTTTTCACAGCAATCCAATACTCCCAATCTGGATTCGACTAATATCTGCTCGTGACTCTCACAGCAAAATATATCAAGTCGAGTACATAGCATGGTATATATCCATGCCCAAAAGATAACGGATCCCTTTTGAAGGTTTCAATACTGAACCCTTTCAACACCTCTTCTATGTTCTTATCTGTGAAAATCAAATATCCTTTTAAGATCTATCTCTATAGATCTTTATTTTTAGAATACAAGATGTTTAATCTAAGTTTTTGATAAGAAAATTTTATATGCAACCACATCATAATCGATGTCAGTATGAGACCCTCCCACTGACCTTCATGTAACTACATGATTCTTCCTTATTTTTGATGAAATCAAATAATTTGATCACATCATTAAAATAGCTATTCCAACTCCAAGATTTTAACTTAAATCTATAAATAAATTTTTACAATGTGATTTCTATCACTAGAAGTAAAATCCATAGGCCACTATAAATAGATACCTTCCCAAGATATCCATTCAGTAGGGCATCTACACATCTATTTTTCAGGGTCGATGTACAACATCACCTTATTGTAGGTTTCAAGATCATCCCTATGTTCCCAATCTCCCTAGAGTTATACTTTCTCTGAATCTTTTGTAAGAATATCAAGTACCTTTCTAAAAGATGGGAGATCCTACTAGACCTATGAAGTGGAAGAGATACTACATATACTGGCTCATCTTAAAAAGGTTGTATAAGTCCTGTGACTTATTGTTCTTTAGAGACTCTCTCTTTGAGTTCATCTTCTCACTGTTTTTAAGAAAATAGTATGATTACTCACAATCACATTATGAACCACTGAGAAGAGAAAGTGACATTCCAAATTCTTTTGAGATATCCCATAAACGAGCTCTCACAGACTTGTCCTCTAACCTGTCCATCATATCATATCTCATATGGTGTGGTGAAACCAACTTTAGAGGGAACCTAATTTAAATTTTAGAAATTAAATCTTGTTCCTAAAAAAATAATAATTAAATTAGTGATGTTCATAATGGATCAGATCATATCTCATACAGCGCCATTTCTTCTCACAGATACCCCATTGAGCTAAGGTGCACAAGGAGAATTTCATCATAAAACTATGCCATTCTCTTTAGATAATCGATAAATTTTTTATTTGATATTGCATTCTTGATCTGATCAAAGTACCTTTAAAATTTTTTGATTTATTTTGCTACTTCACATCTGAATTCTTTGAACCTTTCAAAGTCTTCAGATTTATATCTCATATACATATACCTATACCATGACTGATCATCGATAAAGGTGATGGAGTAGAGATAACCTCCTAGGCTGGCTTATTAAATAGGCCATGCACATCATATGTGTACTAGGGTAAATATTTCAGCGGTCCTATCTCTTTGTCCCACAAAGAACAGCTTGATCATTAATCCTCAAAGAGATGATTCACAGACTAGATATGACTTAACAATCAATGAGCTCAAAGATGTATTTTTTTCAATCAGCAAATTATTTCTTCTTGTTGGTGCAAAAATCTGCTTGCGCCGGAGAAGTTGGAGTCGGAGAAGCCACGGTCGCCGCCGGGACCTGCAAGGGAAGTCTAAACTGGAGGTGGGGTTGCTCCGACAAGACCCTCCGATGCTCAAGTCAGTTCTCTGCCTCAACAAGAATGGAGTGCTCGAACGGAGAATTTAGCAGAGTTTTGAGATAGGAAAATGAGCTTAGAGAATAACGTATCTGGGTCCCCTTTTTATAGGCGGAGGGGGCAACGGATTGATGGCGATATTTGTAACCGTCTGGTAGTGGGCCACCCATGGTCAGGGGAATTTATTGCGAAGGGTAGTGAGGTAGACCCGTGGCTATTGTCATAGCCTGCCACGTAGGGCCTGTTGCAGGTTGTGGAGCGGCGTCCGTTGCCGCTAGTTGTCGGCGAGTAGTGGGATCGTACAGCACCTGCCGCAGGGAGCAGAGCAGAATCGTGGCCGTTGACACAGCCTGTCAGAGAGTAATGGGTCCGCCGCAGGGGGTGATGGAGCCGCACGGGATCCGCTACAGGAAGTGGAACAGGATCATGGTTGTTGTTGTGATCTGCCAAGGGGCGCGGATCTGTTGATCGAGGCTTGGCAGCGGTCAGAGTTCAGCCTCTGTAGAAGTCCGGGAAGGGTCCTCCTTTCGGTAGGGGTTGTAGGTAGAGTCCGGCTCCCATAGGAGTCCGGACGGAGCTTACCTGCAGTGGATACTGAAAGCAGAACCCAGCTCCCGTAGGAGTCCGGGCGGAGCACTCTGCAATCAAAGTTAAAGACGAAGTCCGGCTCCCGTAGGAGTCCAGACGGAGCTTACCAGTAGCTGATGTCGAAGGCGGAGCCCGGCTCCCGTAGGAGTCCGGGCGGAGCCGAGCTGCTGTTGATGTCGAAGGCGGAGCCCGACTCCCGTAGGAGTCCGGGCGAAGCCGAGCTGCTGTTGATGTCGAAGGCGGAGCCCGGCTCCCGTAGGAGTCCGGGCGGAGCCGAGCTGCTGTTGATGTCGAAGGCAGAGCCCGGCTCCCGTAGGAGTCAGGGCGGAGCCGAGCTGCTGTTGATGTCGAAGGCGGAGCCTGGCTCCCGTAGGAGTCCGGGCGGAGCCGAGCTGCTGTTGATGTCGAAGGCGGAGCCCGGCTCCCGTAGGAGTCCGGGCGGAGCCGAGCTGCTGTTGATATCGAAGGCGGAGCCCGGCTCCCGTAGGAGTCCGGGTGGAGCCGTTCTGTTCCGTCGTCGACTCCGCGGGGGGTTTCGACTGTGGGTATTTTATACCCAACACTAGTCCCCCTACTTCTTAGTTTGAATTTCAAATGAAGGAAGTACAGAGAGCGAGGTGGGTACAGCCGAAACCATCCCCTCGATTCCAGCGCACCGCCGCCTCCAGATATTTTAGCATTTAATGCGTGTACGTCATAGCCCACTTCTCGACGAAGAGTCTTTTCGGAACCCCCGTTGAACCGCGATCCCAAGCGTCGTGCCACGGGAATTTGCGAGCGGTCAACCCTCGATAGCAATGAAGCGAATAAGCGCGACATGCGGCACACACCAGCTGGCCCAGGAATACTCGCCACCATAACTGCACCAGGATCCGTCGGCTATTTAAACCCCTCAGTCCTTTCATGGCTTCATCCTGGCGCTTTTCTTTCGTCTGAGAGTCTTGTTTCCCTCGCACCAGTCCTTGCCTCCTTCAGCCCCCCAATTCTTCTCTGAGGGTCTCCACGCCATGTCCTCTACCCCGGAAGCTGTTCTTGAGGGAATGTTTAGGGCTTGGAGGAAGGCGAGGAGGAGAATTGCTGCCAGTGAGAATCTCTGTCGTTTTAAAGGGGGCTCGAGGAAGAATTCCTTCAACAACAGGGGTTTAATAACGGGGGCTGTTGGTGAAGCTATTCTACCCGCGAATTTCAGAGTAGCAAGGCGGGGTGATACCGATCAAGAGGGCAGAGCGGTCGTCATAAGCCATGACGGGATCCTTGACGCCATCGGGGCCGAGAGACCAGAGGCGGTCGGCGTCGACGGTGGGGTAGTAGAACTTGTAGCGGGGACGGTGGAAGTAGCGCATGCCGACCTTGCCGGAGCATCTTGGGGGGCGGCTGTCGTGGTGCCTTCGAAGATGAGGTACATCTCTGGCGTCGCTACCGCTTCCGAGGTGACTCCGGTTCTTCTTGAAACAGGTCTTCGCTACTGCCGCCGTTGCCCTTACCGCCTCCGGAGTTCTATCCCACCCCTTTTTCGCTAAGGTTGGGACTTCGAAAATAGAATGAGGCGAGATGGGGCGAGAGCTGTTACACGCACGGGAGAACGCGACTGAGAAGGATAGAGATGAAGAGAGGAGTTCGTAGCTCGGAGCGGCCTCCGGTTCATCCTGCCCGAACCGTGCTTGCAAGACTTGCGATGACATGTATCTTCTTTTTCTTTTTCCATGACCCACCGGGTCCTGTAACGTATACTCTTGTTAAATGAAAAAGAGATTTTGGTACCTCGTCTGCATCTCGCATTAAGTAGTTGTCTATCGAATTTCTTCATCTTCCTTTCCTTCTCTTCGTCTGTATAACGTCGTCCCAAGGTCGTCGGCGACCTCTTCAGTTCATGTGGGGTTGTCGTTTGCCGAGCTACTTTTCGGCTTTTATGCCATTCGAAGATATCCAATTGTCGTTCCGTCGACGGCTGCAGGCTCGCTTGGGGCCCTCGAGCCCAAAGTTTCCCCTGGAGCTTGAATTTGGGGGTCCAGGCTTTCGTTGCCTTCGGGCACTGTTTGCTTTCCTTTTTGCTTGGGTTTTTTCTCTGTTGAAGTCGGAGCTGAGTCCGGCTCCCTTGGGAGTCCGAGCGGAGAAGTCCTCCTGAAGTTGGAGTAGCTTGGCTCTCGTAGGGGCCAGGGCAAAGCTTTCGTTTTCCTGCAATCAAAGTCCTAGGCAAAGCCCGGCTTCCGTAGAAGTCCGGGCGGGGTTGTCCTGTAGCTGATGTCGGCGATGGAGCCCGGCTCTCGTAGGAGTCCGGGTGAAGTCTTTCTTGGCGTCGCAAACGGAACCCGACCCCCGTAGGAGTCTGGGCGAAATCTTTTTTATCGTTGGAATCCGGCTCCCGTAGGAGTCCGGGCGAAAGTCTTCTTTGTCGCTGGGACTCGGCTCCCGTAGGAGTCCGGGTGGAGCCTTCTTTGTCGCTAGGACCCGGCTCCCGTAGGAGTCCGGACGGGGTCCTCTGCGATCACGGTTAAAGATGAAGTCCGGCTCCTGTAGGAGTCCGGACGAAGCTTACCAGCGGCTGATACTGAGAACGGAACCCGGCTCCCGTAGGAGTCCGGGTGAAGTCTTCTTTGTCGTTGGGACCCGGCTCCCATGGGAGTCCAGACCCTTCATTTTGCTCGGGCCAGCGTGAGGTCCTCCTCGTTGCCAGCTTGGCTTGTGGGGGCACGTTAGGGCACTGTGAGGCCTCTCCCCCATCCGGTCTACAAGAACCGGGTCTTCGATTTCGCTCATGTCAGGACGAGGTTCTCCTCCTATTCCTGACATGGCAGTGGGGGCACATATGGGCGTTATAGGGCCTCTCCCCCCATCCGGTCTAAAAGAACCGGGCCTTCGACTTTGCTCAAGTTAGGGCGAGGTTCTCCTCCTGTCCCTAACAGGACTGTGGGGGCACGTATGGGCGTTGTGAGGCCTCTCCCCCCATCCGGTCTAAAAGAACCGGGCCTTCGACTTTGCTCAAGTTAGGACGAGGTTCTCCTCCTGTCCCTAACAGGGCTGTGGGGGCACATATGGGCATTGTAGGGCCTCTCCCCCCATCCGGTCTAAAAGAACTGGGCCTTCGACTTTGCTCAAGTTAGGGCGAGGTTCTCCTCCTGTCCCTAACAGGGCTGTGGGGGCACATATGGGCGTTGTAGGGCCTCTCCCCCCATCCGGTCTAAAAGAACCGGGCCTTCGACTTTGCGAGGTTGCCCTTTTGTTTTTGATACAGTTTGCTTGAATTGTCCCAAGACGTACGGGCACGCATTTTTGATTAAGATGAAATTACCGATAGTACATCCGTAAGTTTTCTGAGCTCCATGGTCACGGGAGGTCAGCTCCTCCGAGCTCCTTAAGATAATAAGTTCCAGGCCGGACTACTTCCTTGACCTCGTAAGGTCCTTCCCAGTTCGGGGCAAGTTTCCCCTGGTCCTGCGGTGCGAGACAGCAGCTCATCGGAGCACTAGATCTCCTGCTTTAAATGCCTTGTTCTTGACTCGAGCGTTGTAATACCGGGCAATTTTCTGTCTGTAGGCTGCCATCCGAACCTGGGCAATCTCCCGCCTTTCTTCCAGCAGGTCGAGGTTGGCCCTGAGACTTTGTGCATTTTGGGGTTCGTCGAATGCCACGACTCGTGCCGACGGGAGTTTAAGCTCGATCGGGATGACGGCTTCCGTACCAAAGGCTAAAGCAAAGGGAGTCTCCCCTGTAGGCAACCTCTGGGTAGTTCGGTACGCCCATAGCATATGATAAAGCTCGTCCGCCCAAGTTCCTTTCGCTCTTTCAAGCCTTGTCTTAATTCCCTGCAAAAGGGTTCTGTTAGTTACCTCAGCTTCGCCGTTTGCCTGAGGATGGGCCACTGATGTGAAGTTGTGGGAGATGTTTAGATCTTCACAGAATTCAGCAAATCTGGCTCCCGCGAATTATCGTCCATTATCTGTGATTAGGGTTCTAGGCAAACCGAACCTGCATACGATTGATTTCCAGACGAAATCCTGCACTTTCGCTTCTGTGATTTTTGCTAGTGGCTCGGCCTCGACCCATTTGGTGAAATAGTCGATCGCTACAAGGAGAAACTTCCTTTGACCGGACGCCATGGGAAAGGGGCCAAGAATATCCATCCCCCACTGTGCAAAAGGCCATGGGGCACTCAAGGGTGTGAGCTCGATAGCGGGTTGTCTCTGGATGTTGGCGTATCTCTGGCATCGATCACACTTTTTGACGTATTCAATCGAATCGTGATGCATTGTTGGCCAGTAATACCCTTGGCGGAGTAGCTTGTGGGATAAAGATCTGGCACCCAAATGGCTTCCGCAAGCTCCCTCATGTACTTTCCATAAAGCGTAGTCAGCTTCTGAGGGCCGGAGACACCTTAAGAGGGGCAAGGAGTACGATCTTTTGTACAATTTGCCCTCATAAAGGATGTACCGGGAGGCTTGATTTCGGAGCTTTCGGGCTTCTTTCGCGTCCTGGGGGAGGACCCCATCTTTAAGATAGATTGTCAGTGGGTCGACCCAGCTGGGCTCGTGGTCGATCTCCATTACGGGCCGCGGTTCTTCCGTACTCGGATGTTTTAAAACTTCAAAGAGGACGCCTTTGGGCAATTCGGCCGGAGCCGATGTCGCCAGTTTGGATAGAAGATCGGCTCTGGTATTCTCCGACCTTGGAATTTGCCTGATGTCAAAACTGCCAAAGGCGGGGGTGAACTCCTTCACTTTCTCAAGATATTTGGCCATATTGTCCTCCCGTGCTTCATAACTTCCGCTGACTTGCCCCACCACAAGTTGGGAGTCGCTGTGCACCCGGAGTCGACCTATTCCAAGTTCTTTGGCGACCCTTAATCCTGCAATCAGAGCTTCATATTCTGCTCCGTTGTTTGTTGCGGGAAACTCAAAACGCAGAGCGTATTCCACGACAACTCCCTCCGGGCTGACCAAGATCAGTCCTGCACCCGTGCCCGCCATGTTGGAAGATCCATCCACATAGAGGGTCCAAAAGCAATCGGAGGGACTGGCTTCTTTGTTGGGGGAGTTCGGTCGAGCCTTCAGGTCGTCAACTTTGCTTCGCTCAGGTTCGGCCTCCTCGGGGATGGTGCACTCTACTATGAAATCTGCCAATATTTGGGCCTTTATTGCTGGTCTAGATTTGTAGTTGATGTCGAATTCTGTGAGCTCGATTGCCCATTTTGCCATTCTCCCAGAGGTATCAGCTCGGTGCAAAACTGCCTTGATCGGTTGATCGGTGAGTAGTGTCACCGTGTGCCCTTGAAAGTAAGGATGGAGTCTCCGAGCTGCAATCAACAAGGCGTAGGTCAGTTTTTCTAATTTAGTATACCTGGTCTCGGCATCCCTCAGCGCACGGCTAATGTAGTAGATCGACTGCTGGGCTTTCATTTCTTCTTTGACAAGGACCGCTGCGAGGGCTATGGGAGAGACTGTCAGGTACAAAAATAAATCTTCCCCAGGTTCAGGCTTCGCCAGCAGTGGAGGTGAGCTAAGGTAGCCTTTTAATTCTTCGAATGCCTGTTGGCATTCAGGGGTCCAACAGAAGTTCTTCGGCTGCTTGAGGGTTTGAAAGAAGGGCAAACATCGTTCGGCCGACCTCGCGACAAAGCGATTAAGAGCCGCAATCCTCCTCGTGAGGCACTGAACCTCTTTGATCGACCTTGGGGCGGTCATATTTTGGATAGCGCGAATTTTCTCCGGATTGGCCTCAATCCCGCGCCCCGATACCATGAAGCCCAGAAACTTTCCTGAGGTTACCCCAAAGGCGCATTTGGTCGGGTTCAGCTTCATTCTGTACTTTCAAAGAGCGCCAAAGGTTTCCTCGAGGTCGGCGACATGATTCCCGGAAGACCTGCTTTTCACGAGCATATCGTCCACGTAAACCTTCATGTTTCGGCCGATCTGCTCCTTGAAGATTTTGTTCACCAGTCGCTGATAGGTTGCGCCCGCATTCTTGAGGCCGAACGGCATAACCCTGTAGCAGTAAAGGTCGCGATTAGTGATAAAAGCTATTTTTTCTTCATCTTCCAATGCCATTCTAATCTGGTTATAGCCGGAGAACGCATCCATAAAAGTGAGAAGCTCATGGCCCGAGGTAGCATCCACCAGTTGGTCGATCCTGGGAAGGGGGTAGCTGTCCTTTGGGCAAGCCTTATTTAGCTTTTTGAAGTCGATACACATCCTCCACTTGCCGTTTGCTTTCTTGACCAAGACAACATTGGAGATCCACTCAGGATAATTGACTTCCTTGATAAATCCGGCCTTGAGAAGCTTATCCACTTCCTCGGCTATTGCCTTCTGCCTCTCCGGTGCATGACTCCGGATTTTTTATTTTGTCGGCCGATGTTTAGGGTCAACCGCCAGATGATGTTCCATGACTTCTGTGTCGATCCCCGGCATATCCGCCGGGACCCATGCAAAAACATCCTCATTTCTTCGGAGGAAATCCACAAGACGCGTCCGCACCTCCTCCCCCAGATTGGAGCCAATTAACACCACATGCTCTGTGTTCCCATCATTCAGAGGGATTGGTATTAGATCTTCAATTGGTCCGCCCCTCTCTTCAGTGAGGTCATCGCGAGCATCCAATCCATCGACCGGACAGGGGTCCGCCTGATCGCTTCTTTGCAAGGCAATGTTGTAGCAACGCCTAGCTAGCGCTTGGTCTCCCCGAACTTCTCTGATCCCCTGGCTGGTGGGGAACTTCAATTTCAAATGGTAGGTTGAAACAACAGCTCTGAGGGCATTGAGGCTGGGTCGGCCAAGAATCGCATTGTAAGCAGACGGCGCCTTTACCACCAGGAAATTCACCAGGGCTCTGGACTGCTTTGGATGCTGACCCGCGGTCACAGTTAGAGCTATCATTTCCTCCGTCGGAACGGCGTCACCAGTAAACCCTATCAAGGGGGAGCAAATCGGCCTTAGATGACCACCAAGAGTGGCCATTCTTGAAAAGGCGTTGTAGAACAAGATGTCGGCCGAACTCCCGTTGTCGACGAGAATACGACGGACGTCGTAATTTGCTATGTTCAAGGAAACCACGACCGCATCGTCGTGAGGGAATTGGACTCCCTGAGCGTCTTCTTCAGTGAAGGCTATGGGTTCTTCAACTTTTTGCCGCTTGAGAGATGCAGCTGATGTGCTGATTGCTTCCCGCCAGGATTCCCCCGAGATGACGTTAACGGAATCCAGCGGAGACCGGTCATCCGGCCACCCTTTATCGACGACCATAGCCGGAGGTAGTTGTGCTGAGACCTCGTGAGAGGGCATCAGATGAGGGAAGGAGGATTGGGTGCCGAAAAAGATGGCCGAAAGCGGGTCCGTTGAGCGCTCCTTTAAGAACAAGGGTGCTGCGAAGACACACGCCCCCCTTCCTCTAGCGCCAATCCTGTTGGTGCAAAAATCTGCTTGCACCAGAGAAGCTGGAGTTAGGGAAGCCACGGTCACCGCCGGGACCTGCAAGGGAAGTCTAAACCGGAGGTGGGGTTGCTCTGGCAAGACCCTCCAACGCTCAAGTCAGTTCTCTGCCTCAACAAGAATGGAGTGCTCGAACGGAGAATTTAGCAGAGTTTTGAGATAGGAAAATGAGCTTAGAGAATAACGTATCTGGGTCCCCTTTTTATAGGCGGAGGGGGCAACGGATTGATGGCGACATTTGTAACCGTCTGGTAGTGGGCCGCCCATGGTCAGGAGAATTTATTGCGAAGGGTAGTGGGGTAGACCCGTGGCTATTGTCATAGCCTGCCACGTAGGGCCTGTTGCAGGTTGTGGAGCGGCGTCCGTTGCCGCTAGTTGTCGGCGAGTAGTGGGATCGTGCAGCACCTGCCGCAGGGAGCGGAGCAGAATCGTGGCCGTTGACACAGCCTGTCAGAGAGTAATGGGTCCGCCACAGGGGGTGATGGAGCCACGCGGGATCCGCTACAGGAAGTGGAACAGGATCATGGTTGTTGTTGTGATCTGCCAAGGGGCGCAGATCTGTTGATCGAGGCTCGACAGCGGTCAGAGTCCGGCCTCTGTAGAAGTCCGGGAAGGGTCCTCCTTTCGGTAGGGGTTGTAGGTGGAGTCCGGCTTCCGTAGGACTCCAGACGGAGCTTACCTGCAGTGGATACTGAAAGCGGAACCCGGCTCCCGTAGGAGTCTGGGCGGAGCACTCTGCAATCAAAGTTAAAGACGAAGTCCGGCTCCCGTAGGAGTCCGGACGGAGCTTACCAGCAGCTGATGTCGAAGGTGGAGCCCGGCTCCCGTAGGAGTCCGGGCGGAGCCGAGCTGCTGTTGATGTCGAAGGCGGAGCCCGGCTCCCGTAGGAGTCCGGGCGGAGTCGAGCTGCTGTTGATGTCGAAGGCGGAGCCCGCTCCCGTAGGAGTCCGGGCAAAGCCGAGCTGCTGTTGATGTCGAAGGCGGAGCCCGGCTCCCGTAGGAGTCCGGCCGGAGCCGAGCTGCTGTTGATGTCGAAGGCAGAGCCCGGCTCCCGTAGGAGTCCGGGCGGAGCCGAGCTGCTGTTGATGTCGAAGGCGGAGCCCGGCTCCCATAGGAGTTCGGGCGGAGCCGAGCTGCTGTTGATGTCGAAGGTGGAGCCCGGCTCCCGTAGGAGTCCGGGCGGAGCTGAGCTGCTGTTGATGTCGAAGGCGGAGCCCGGCTCCCGTAGGAGTCCGGGCGGAGCCGAGCTGCTGTTGATGTCGAAGGCGGAGCCCGACTCCCGTAGGAGTCCGGGCGGAGCCGTTCTGTTCCATCATCGACTCCGTGGGGGGTTTCGGCTGTGGGTATTTTATACCCAACACTTCTCATACATGATCTAGCCAAAAGAACTATCTATATACTTCAGATTATTTGATCTTGGATCTCTTAGACCTAATGGTATTCATAATTTGCGCAAATAAGTTCACAAATATATCACCATGTAAATTATAAAGAACTAAATCCAAATGATAATCATCAAGGTTAGGTGCCCACGGCCACAATGCAACTTCTGCACCATTGTCGACTCAAAAGAGTTGATTCACCTTCCCTCAGCCATCTTCCTTTTTTAGACCCTATATTAAAGTGTGTAATATGCACTAGAGTCTAGTGAAAAAGAAAATCATAAGATCAGATTTGAGCAATTTGACATTCCTTCCAAAGGCATGTCAATATTTCTTTAGGTTTTTCAGGTATGTACCTCTGAACTTTTTCTTTAGTTACCAATATATTGATCAATTCAGTTAAGGTGCTATAATATTTATTCATATAATAGTTTCATAAACTACCCATATGAATCAGAGATTGCAGGATCAAATCTATTAGTAATTTCTTAAGCATGGTCATGTCGAGCTTCTTAAGCTCTTCAGTGTCCTTGATCATTATCAAACAATGATCATGGACAAACTGCCCATCATGCATCTCATGCACTATGTGACTCTGATCATCTCACAACTATTGCAGATGAATCAGTATATCATTAGTAGTCTATATATCCTTATGCATACATTAGAGTTCGTCAATCATTGACTCCAATTTATAGCACTTAATCTAATTGTCAATGTCCAACCATTTGTCAAGTATAGCTCATTGACTATGAATTGGACAAGCTGATGACATTGGGTTAATTTGATCAAGAACATAGCTTAATTATTAAAAGCTAAGAACTATTCTTAAATTTTTGAGCCAGAATTTATAATTGATTTCGATTAAGTGGTTGATATTTAAGATTCAAGCTAGAGGGTTGGAAGCTGAAGAATAAACCATAGAGAGTAAAGATTTAAATAGATGATTGTATTTGTAATAGTTTTTTTTAGAGATTTTAAAAATAAACAAAGGCTCTCACTAATTTTTGAGTCTCTTACACACATCTTGGCCTTAAAAAGTCTTTGACAGACTTGATACTTGGCCGCACGACTCTGTTCACCAAACAACTCTTGCAGGTGAGCCAACATTTGGCGGGTAGTCAAAATATTCTCATGCTGGTGCTGCAAGTCATCAGACATTGCATCCAACATGTAGTACATTGCTTTGTTATCATTATCCGTCCATTTTTTTAGAGACGCTCTCTGTTCAGCAGTCAGACATGCTGGCATGGTAGGTAGGTCCTGGTCTAAGACATGAGTCAATTTTTTGGAATCCAGAATAATTTTGTAATTCCTCAACCAATCTTTGAAATTAGGTTCAGTCAATCTGTGGGTGTCTAGTATTTTGGTCAGAGGGTTGGAGGTAGACATGTTTTCTATAGAGAGTTGAAAGTTTCTAGTTAGATTTTGTAATCAGACTTAACCAATTTGTTTAGAGGTTTTATTTTTAAACAAATTAGGCTCCCATTATTTTCTCAGATCCCTACACTTCCTTGGTAGAGATGTGAAAATCTCCGTGATCAGTGATTTCTAGTGGGTGGTGCGGTCTCACCAACTAGCTCATCACCTCACCTAACAGTTATTGGTGATGGATCAACCGATGAGTGGACAACTCTTGTCCAATGATTCTCTAATCATGGTGCACCCAAAACTTGATCTCTAATTCATGAAGCTCACCGTGTCCAGAATATTACTCCAATCCTTAGTTAAGTTAGACCCACCATTTGCACGAACTAGATTCCTGATTGGGTCCCTCACCATATCCGAAATATTGAGCCCAACCCATCTTCTAATTCATAGCATCCAATGCCTAATGGACATGGTTGCATCTTCTCGGTGCAACTGAGCCACTGTAACCAGTCGAGAACAATCAACCCCGAGAAGGGCCCCGCACATCACAATGGTGGAAGACCTAGACTTAATATTTTCTTAGGGAGATTTGATTTAGGTCTCATTAAACTTGACTTAACATAGTTATAATAATTATGACTAACCTAGGGGCATGGGTTAGCTCGAATTGTTAGCCACCTCAAATCAGAACTGGATCGACACATATGGCTAGGTAAGTGAGACCGATGGAAGGGATATGCCATTAACTCGATAAGAACGCATTCGAGTCGAGTAGCTCCCAATTAAAAATCAGTCGGTCGCATCTGCCCAACTTACCTTAGACACCAAATTATCGAACTAGAACCAATTTGGTTAGCCTACAATCCAGACTCTAACCACTGAGCCAAATTAGGTCTTAACTTGATCGAGTCACATCTAAATGTGATTCGACCTTGACCCAGACTTAATCCTATTAGGCTTGTCAATTATTAGCTTTCATGATCCCACCTAACCAACTCTTGATTCAGTTTGATCAACCGCTAGACCTAATTGAGCTACCCAAGTCCGAACCTAATTTTATGAAAATATCTTAAATCTGAAATTCTCAATTTTAGACCAAATTGATTTCATAAACTTAATTCATTAATTAAGTTTGGGTTCATAAACAAAATATGTAAAATAAATTCTAGGGTTTCAGGATCTAGAGTTTTGCAGAAAAGTAAGTTTTGATTTCTGATTAAGGATGAACGCACGGCACCCCTACACGTCATAAGAACACCCCATTGAATGGGAAGAGAGGGTCTTAAAACCCTACTTCATTCTTATGATCGGACGGTCATAAGGAACACCTTAATCAGAAATATAAATTTAACTACAAAACTAGTTAGATCTAAATTTACATATCTCATATACAATTTAAGATCTAACTAATACAAGCTTTGCATACATCTCATGTATCAAAAATTGATCTAATTAACATACTTTTAGATCTAATATATTACATGTAATATCTAAAAAATAAGATTTAAATTGAACTATTCAAAATTAAATCTATTCTAGACAAGTTACTGGAATAATTCTACAACTAGTCTAGGCATGCAACAGATTAATTTTATAAAAAAATTAAAATTTTATTTTTTATTTTTTGATCTGATTATAATACTTATAATATTAAAAAAATAAAGAATAAATTAGATTTAATTCATATTTTAATCTCATTAAAATATAAAACTTACAAGACTATTCATAGATCAAACTATTCCTAGTCTAGTCATGCATCTCATGCATGTTAGATCTTCTCAAATTTAATTTTAAATATTTTGATTTCAGATCCTATCATATCTGATGTGATATCTAAAATTATTTAATATCAAATAAATTAAAATTAAAATCAGATCTAAATTAAATCTGAAACTGAACCATCAACCGGGCTCTGATACCAGTTGATGGAAAAATCGTCTTTTTCCTTTGTAGGATCTTCCAGATTTCACCAAATCTGGGGTAAAATAATTTAAAAATTTTTATCCTATACTAATTCAGATCTAATATCTATTAAATTTAATTTTATTATCTGATATTTAAAATCTAAAATTAAATCTAAAAGTATGAGAAGTATAGACATACCTCAAGGGTAATTTGATTTCCTGTAGATGATCTCAACACAGCCTGAGGTTCTGATCTAGCCACGCAAGTGTCTAGCCTCTACCAATATCCACTTAAGTAGAACCTAGAACATCTTCTCCTCATAAATCTATGCTCCAAAAATTAGATCTCTATCTGATTTGAAAGTACTTCAGAACTCCATCTGAAGTTGGAGCAGTAGCCTGTCGAAGATGTCCTGCAGCCTTCCTGTTCTTGGCATCACCACGCCTTTTCCTTGCACCAGATGAATGTCCAACTCCTTGGACATGAAGAAGGGAGATAGGAGAGTAGGGAGGATGTAGAGAAGAAGGGAGGAGGTGGAAGCTATTGGGTTTCGTGCATAAAACAACTTCTCTTTTAAAACCCTAGGCACAGAAGGGTTTATATAGACCCAGTATGCTGCGCAATGCCACATCATTCGACCAATCAAAAAATTCTAATAAATTTTGAAAAAATTCTGATTGGTTACTTGATATCATTTGATCATATCAGATAAGAACCCAAGCCTCTATCTCAAAGTTGGCACCAACACTGGATAAGGACAAAGAGAGGTTGGCGCCAAAGAGTCCAATCTTATCAAGACTCTCCAACCTTATCCACTTGGGGTGCCCACTTAATCCAATTAGGCTCGCACCATAATCTGATTATGGTATCCAATTTGATGTGGTTTGGCTCTACAAAAATCCTCCAATAAGCTCTTGCCAAGTGGCTTTCAATTTAAGACCCATATGTCAACTTTTGACAAATGTCTTAAAATAAAATTGGCAGGTGACAGGAATTAGCAGATGCTTATCTTAAATTTATCTCATGAATTAAGACAAGTCTTTTTTGAGCTGGACAAGCTTCATTTAGATTGAAAAATTTTTTTCCAAAGTTCTCTAGATGAGTCAAATCACATTTGGCTCAGTAGAGACAGAAGAGATTACATAAGGAGAAAGTTAGGCTCAATCGTGTACTAGCACGATTTCCTTAAACCAATTGGATCTTATCCAAATCAATTGGGTTAGCCCAATTGATGACATCCAGACCCTAACCCTTGTTTGTATGATCCAGTTAGGTTTAATTTCGTATGGTAATGAGACATGTCGTGATCTCATCATAGACATCATCGAAACTCCTTTCGATGGATCAGAACTCTTCTGATTCAGACAATTAGAATGATCGATCATCAAGATCATTCTAATTGCTCCCAAAATCTATCAGTGACACCTAGCAGTATATGCTGGCAACCCATCAGAACTGAAGATGAACCTATTAGTGCAGCTACCTGTGTGATTGAGTTCCTCTATCATGAGTCCCGACTGAATTAGGGTTAAGGTGAACTCATCAAACCCAACATCAGTCATATGAATCAATCGATCTATCCGAGTCTGATGTGAAACCCCAATGGAAAACTTTTTTTCCACTATTTCACTCTGCCATGGCCATGGGCTTAAGGACTCGATCTTTCAATCATCATAGGACTACTCCTCTCATCTACCGAGGTTGATAGATCCCATCTTGGTACGACCTAGTTCCTACAATAAATATGCTGCAGCCAACAAAGACCTCAGGGTTTCGAATGGCTAGAAGATCGAGTTATGGTATAGTCAAACTATAACACACTCAATGTGAACTGTCGATGTACCTCAGATCAAAGAACTAGATACACAACTACAGCATCGAGTTAGTCATCGATGAGAAGGTAGACTTCCTTATGACTGCTCGAGGTGGTCACGCTCAGTACTCTCATTCTCAATGAATATCTGTACTCTCACTCTGGTGTCTCCATACCATAGACTCAAGACACATCTACCCTAAGAAAGCGATCGTACACCAACCTTCCGGATCGATCACCATCCTCATGATGATCCTATGGTCAGGAGCTGTTTATGAGTTAGTTATGTAAATTCATGCCTTAAATTTTCAACTCTTAAAAATATGAATTAACATTCCTACTAACTCAAAGGATATATCACAGACACAATGTACACAATGTGATAGAAGAATAATCCATTTATTGATTTATAATCAAAATTATAAATTTGCCCTTAGATTTGTACAGGAATGTGTCAGCCAATCTGGTATCTAGGGCACACATCTAACACACATCAGGTCTTGGGCATGGAGGTGACGGAAGAAAGAAAAAGGTGACGTTAAGGTTGTTTTTCGATAAGGAAAAATTTTCCCTTTTATATTAGCACATGCCCCACACTTCTCTCTTGATTTTTATCACATAAAAATCTAATCCATCACCTTTTCTTTTAGATATTATCTCTTTCTTAGTTTGAATCAAATTCAAATAGAAAGAGAAACAAAAATAAGGAAGGATGACACATAAAGGAGGGGTGCCCCTTTTTGTTCCACGCATGCAAACATGCGTCTCTCCTTTTTCTCTAATTTTTGTCGCATAAAAACTCAACTCCCACACCATATCTGATAAGGATTTGATTCTATTTTGAATCAAATTTAAATAGAAATTAAATTAGAAAGAGAGATATGTTAGATGTGTTTCCTAGATGCCAGATTGGCTGACACATTCCTGTACAAATATAAGGGCAAAATTATAATTTTAACTATAAATGAATAAAAGGGTTATTCTACTATCACATTGTGTACATTATGTCTGTGATACATCCTTTGAGTTAGTAGAAATGTTAATTCATATTTTCAAGAGTTGAAAATTTAAGGTATGAATTTACATAACTAACTCATAAACAGCTGCTGATCATAGGATCATCACGAGGATGGTGATCGATCTGAAAGGTTGGTGTACGATCACTTTCTTAGGGTAGATGTATCTTGAGTCTATGGTGTGGAGACACCAGAGCGAGAGTATAGGTATTCATTGAGAATGAGAGTACTGAGCGTGACCATCTCGTGCTGTCATAAGGAAGTCTACCTTCTCATCGATGACTAGCTCGATGCTGCAGCTATATGTCTAGTTATTTGACCTGAGGTACATCGACAGTTCACCTTGAGTGTGTTATAGTTTGACTACACCATAACTCGATCTCCTAGCTATTCGAAACCCTGAGGTGTATGTTGGCTGTAGCATATTCATTGTAGGAACTAGATCGCACCAAGAAGGGATCTATCAACCTCGGTAGATAACAGGAGTAGCCTTATGATGATCGAAAGATCGAGTCCTTAAGCCCATGGCCATGGCAGAATGAAATAATGGAAAAAAATTTTTCATTGGGGTTTCACATCGGACTCGGATCAATCGATTGATTCATATGACTGATGTTGGGTTTGACGAGTTCACCTTAACCCTAATTCAGTCGGGACTCATGATAGAGGAACTCAATCACACAGGTAGCTACATTGAGAGATTCATCTTCATTTTTGATGGGTTGCCACCATATACTTCTAGGTGTCACTGGTAGATTTTGGGAGCAATCAGAATAATCTTGATGATTGATCATTCTAATTGTCTGAATCAGAAGAGTTCTGATCCATCGAAAGGAGTTTCGATGATGTCAATGATGAGATCATGACATGTCTCATTATCATACAAAAATAAACCTAACTGGATCACACAAACAAGAGTTAGGATCTGAATATCATCAATTGAGCTAGCCCAGTTTGATTGATTTGGATTAAATCCAATTAGTTTCAAGGAAATCATGCTAGTACACGATTGAGCCTAACTTTCTCCTCGTGTAATCTTTTCTATCTCGACTGAGCTAAATGTAATTTGACTCACCCAGAAAATCTTGAGAAGGTTTCTCACAGTCTGACTGGAGCTAGTCCAGCTCAAAAAGAATTTATCTTAATTTATGAGATGAATTTATGACAACACCTGCTAATTCCTATCACCTGCCATTTCCATTTTAGGACATTAGTCAAATGTTGACCCATGGACCTTGGACTGAAGGCCACTTGGCAAGAGGTCATTGGAGATTTTTTGTGGAGTGTCTACCTACTAAATTGGGCCTCAAAGTGGGTGCCATATTCAGATTGGGCATGCTCCCCAAGTGGATAAGGATAGAGTCCCATGAGATGAGGACTCTGATCCCTTGATCAACTTAGACTGTGGGGCGCAAATCTCTCTGTGCTTATCCAGTGTTGGCACCAACAGTAGGAGGGATTGTGGGCATTCTTATCTGATATGATAAAATGATATCACTCCATCAACCAAAATTTTTTCAAAATTAATTGAAATTTTTTGATTGGTCGAATGATGTGGCACTGCATGGCGCAGCAGGGTCTATTTAAACCCTGTCTGTGCCTAAGGTTGAGAGAATCTATGCAATAACCAGCAAAAGCCTGAATCCTCTCTACTTCTCTATGCCCCCTCTACTTCTCTCCCTCCCCTCTTCACATCCAAGAAGTTGGGCATCCATCTGATGCTTGTCCAAGGCGTGGTGGCTTCCTGATTAGAAGGCTGCAGAGATTTATCGAGAAGCTGCTGCTTCAGCTTCAAAAGATCTTTTGAAGATCTTCCAGATCAGATCCAGATCTAATTTTTGGAGTAAAGATTTGTGAGGAGAATATGATCCAGATCCTACTCGAGTGGATACTGGTAGAGGCCAGGCGACTGCGTGGCTATTTTAGAATCTCGAGCATTGCTGCGATCATCTACAGGGTAATCTAGTTATCCTAGAGGTATTTCTCTATTCCTCATATTTTTAGATTTAATTTTAGATTTAATATCAGATAATAGGAATTAGATCTAATAGATCTTATATCTAAAATATCATAGTATAATTTTTTTTAAAATATTTCACCCCAGATCTCATTTGATCTGGAAGATCCTACAAGGAAGAAGCCAATTTTTTCTTCAACTAGTATCAGAGCCAGGTTGATGGCTCTATTTCAGATCTAATTTAGATCTAATTTTTATTTATATTTATTTGATATTAATGAATTTTAGATATCACATCAGATGTGATTAGATCTAAAATCAAAAAATTTAAAATTAAATCTAAGTAGATCTAACATGTATGAGATGCATGACTAGACTATGAATAATTTAAACTATGAATAGTCTTGAAGTTTTATATTTTAATATGATTAAAATATAAATTAGATCTAATTTATTCTTTGATTTTTTTATGTTATAAATATTATATTTAGATTAAAAAATAAAAAATAAAATTTAATTAATTTATAAGATTGATCTGCTGCATGCCTAGACTAGTTATAGAATTGTTCTAGAAACTATCTAGAATAGATTTTATATTGAATAGTTTAATTTAAATCTTATTTTTCAGATATTACATATGATGTATCAAATTTGAAAGCATGCTAATTAGATCAGATTTTAATACATGAGATGTATGCAAAGTATGTATAAGTTAGATCTGAAATTATATATGTGATACGTATCTTAGATCTAACTAGTTTTATAGTTAAATCAATATTTCTGATTAAGGTGTTCCTCATGGCCGTCCGATCATAAGAATAAAGTAGGGTTTAAGACCCTTTCCTCCCATTCAATGGGGTATTCTTATGGCATGTAGGGGTGCTGTGCGTTCATCCTTAATCAGAAATCAAAATTTACTTTTTTGCAAAATCCTAAATCCTGAAACCCTAGGATTTATTTACATATTTTGTTTATGAACCCAAGACTTAATTAATGAATTAAGCTTATGAAATTAAATTAGATCTAAAATTGAAAATTTTAGATCTAAGTCATTTTCATAAAATTGGGTTCAGGCTTGGGTAGCTCAATTAGGTCTAGCGGTTGATCAAACCGAATCAAAAGTTGGTTAGGTGGGATCATGAAAGCTAATAATTGACCAGCCTAATAGGATTAAGTCTAGGTCAAGGTCGAATCACATTTAGATGTGACTCGATCAAGTTAAGACATAATTTGGCTCAGTGGTTAGAGCTTGGATTGTAGACTAACCCAATTGAGTCTGGTTCGATAATTTAGTGTCTAAGGTAAGTTAAGCAGATGCGACCGACTGATTTTTAATTGGGAGCTACTCGACTCGAATGTGTTCTTGTCAAGTTGATGGCATATCCCTCCCACCGGTCTCACTTTGTTGCCCAGCTATGCAACCCAAGAGTAGGGGTGCATTGGGTTTCTAAAAATTTAAACTTAACTTACAACTTATGAAGAATATTTAACAATGTCAAGATAAGTAAGGAGAGTGTAATTGATGCAAGGGTAATGGTTGTATGCAAGAATGCAAGAGAATAAAGAAGTTTAAAAGGAGAGCAATTAAGTACAACACAAACAAGAGGATTTATAGTGGTTTGGAGCCAACCTTGCACCTACATCCACTCTCCAAGCTCCTACTTGGGAATTTCAATCCACTAAACTGTATTCAACCTGAATACACTCGTCGGAACCTCCGACTCTAGCTATCCCAAGCTAGACCACTTATTTTTTGGGTATAAGCCAACCCAATACAATCCGATTCAAGGTTCGGATCAACCTTCTCACATTTTAGAACCCTTCCAAAATAAAAATAATAACTCAAAAAGAGTATTACAGTTAATTGCACAGAAATACAAATGAAACTCCTTTAATGAGCGAATAAGGCATTAAATACACTTTACATAATTTGAAGGAAGCTCTTTCTGATTTTCTCAAGGTAGTTGGAGACTTGAATGAGCACTTGAAGAGTTGGTGAAATTGAATTAAAAGCTTTTTGAACGCTTCAAGTGGGCTCTTGCTTAGGGTTGAACAAAGTGCTTGAAGAACCTTTTTCAAATTCTTCTTTTTCTCTTTTCTATGTCTATGATTCCCTCCTTTAAGTTCCTTTATATAACTTCAAATAATAGTGGAGAGTAATCTGGGCTGAAATAGAGCCATTAGAGCATATTAAATGAGCATTAAATGCAATTGAAATGGGTTAAAAACTAGCCGTTGCGGAACTTTTCCATCATAGGAGTCGACTCATAGGGTCGACTCATGCTCATGGGTCGACTCATAGGGTCGACCTCTGTGGAACAGAACAAAAAATGACTGTTTTATAATTTTGACCTGCGAAGCAGTAGAGGTCGACTCATAGAGTCAACTCATGCCAAGGGGTCGACCCATGGGGTCGACTCACAGAGAGTGCCAGCCAAAATTTTAGCTTGCCGTTCAGCCCTTTAAGCCATGAGTCGACTCATGGGGTCGACTCAAAATTAAAAATCTAATTGTCTTACAAAATATACTTTCAAAAATGTTAAAATTTTCTCCAATAGATTGTACGTCTTTAGTTCTTGCTCTTGAGGCTTCTGAATCAGGTCTTGACAAAATTATGATTTTGCCCCTGAGATGTAATAAATCTTTTTCCAAGCCAAAATCATTAGTAATCCCCTCAAATACTTTGTAATCATCAAAATCAATTCAAAGAGCAATAATCTCTCCCTTTTTGATGATGACAAAACACTTGAGCAAAAGCATATATAAAGCATTGAACATGAATTTCAAATTTATGAAGATGCATCACTTAAATATAATAGCCAAGTATTGGAACAAAATGCATCAGAAGCAGTTTAAAGATAAATTTAGAATTTGCTATAAATTTGAAATTTGCTTATAAGTGCATTTGCCTGGAAAGAAAAAGCTGATTTTGATTCTTTGGCATATGACACATGTGCCCATTTGCTTAACAATTTACTTATTGCTCATTCTTTGTTACTTATTTCTCAATCTTGATTTATTGCTTATTGTTCAATCTTTATTGCTCTTATTGCTCAATCTCGATTTCGATTCTACTCTCCCTTTTTGACAGCATCAATTGAGAATCTTTACTTTCTCCCCTTTTTTTTTTTAATATATATTTTCTCTATTCCTTCCTTTAGCTTCCTTCTTTATTGCTTATTGTTTTACTCCCCCTCAATATAGCAATCGTAAAAGATATATCAATTTGCTCATTTAACAGATATTGCTAATCAAGTATTTCATAATTTAAAAGTAATTCAATTTGATCACATTCAGAGATATTCATTGGAAGTCAAAGTGTATATATATATATATCCAAAAGATGACTGAAAACATAGATGTTTCAATACATAAGTGTTGACTTAGAGTACAAAAGATATGGATAGAAACTATCCAAGAGTCAATCAGTCATCATTACATTACATGGCCTATAAGATAGATCCTAGACAAAAACTAAGGAAAGGACAGACTACACTAGATCTAATAGATATCATGGCTGGATGGATCGGAGTCTGATGAATCAGAGATGGGGTGAAGAGATGAAGGATCATGTCCACGAGCTCAACCTCGACCGCATCTGCCTCTGCCACGGGTAGAGGTGCCAGCACGAGTGGAGGGGTGAGAAGATCTTGAAGGCTGAAAAGCAAAAGACTGAGCTACAAGAGAGAGTCTGATGGTGTCCAGAAGGTTCAAAGCTCTCGAAACAGATTGTAGCAGTGTAGTGAACTGAGTGGAAGCATGCTCACTAGAGCCCCTGATATCTCTCCTCAGAAAATCAAAACCACTCTCTAAGACTCCTCGCAGTCTGGCTGCCTCCGCAGATAGGCCTGAGACCTCAGTGATGTCCTCATGTGGCTGTGGATGGGATAGAGCTAACACTTACCTCTGCAAGTCAAATACTCTGCCAGTCAGTCTCACTATACAACCCTCAAGCTGCTCGATGCATACTGACTGATCAGAAATCATCTGAAACACAGTGGAGATGTGGGGGATCAGTGTCTGATTAGATACATCATGAGATGTCGATCCTTGACCAAAAGCTGAAGTGCCCATCTAACGAGATAGTATGGAGGCTACACGCTGAGATATCATCTTTATCTGATCATCAGCCAATCTGATCTCTGAAGGATGTGCTCTGCTGTCCGGCTGCTGAACTGAAGTGTGCCTCCTCGCAGACTCTGACGGCCCAGTCCCATGGTCAAAAACAAATTGAATATCTGGAGATACAGCCCTGTGATCACGGAGAAGTGATGATGGTCCTTCCTCCTCTGCTCTGTCCTCAGCTCTCTCTTCCACACCTTTTGTCCAACCACCATCAGTCTTGAAAAATCCCATACGGTGCAGAGTATGGTGGTTGATAGTGTCGGAGTGAGATAGCCTAGCTACTACCTCTCCCTCAAAGCTAACTCCAAACCTCCTAAATACTAAAGTGAGAGCCATACCGAAAGGCAAATGTGCCTTGGACCTATTCAAGGTCTCTCTTATAGCCTCAATCATCAATGCCGGGAGGTTCAAGGGGTTTTGAGTAATAATATGATACATAATGCAGATGTCCCGACCAGAGAGGAGATCATGTCTACCACTTCTAAAAAAAAATAACTTAATTACCATTTGATGTAGCAGCCTCATCTCAATGGAAAGAATCTTAGCCTCTAATTTGTTTAGACTTCCAGTGAAGGTTCTTCCTAGAATGACATTTATTCCCTCCTTAACTGGGAGTTCCATGTTTGTGTATCCCTCATAGGGTAAGTGAAGAATTTCCCCCAAGAGCATAGGATCTAGGCTAATTTCTATACCCTTTACTGTGGATTTTACTGTTTCATTGCTGTATCCCAAATTCAGATAAAATTCTCTAATAAGATCCACATAGGTATTTTCTTTTAAGGAGCAGTAGAATTTCTAACCTTGATCCTTAATTTTTGATCCGATAGAGAACCCTTCCTTTTCAAAAAATCTGAATCAATATTTTTTTCGGGCTCTACCTTCCTATCAGAAAGGGGTACCTTACTGGGGTTGATTGGAGACCGAGTTGTAGTTGGAGCAGATGCAGGAGCAGGGTTTGAAGCAGAAGTGGTCTCGGTTGCTTGTCTCTTCCGACGCACACTTTCTTCCACCCTACGAACTGATTTCCTCCTCTATGGAAGCTTCATCTTCGAAGCCATTTGCACAAGCAGAGCTAGCAAGGAACTTACGAGAGCAAATGTGGGAAGAGATAAAGGGTTTTTAGGGGAAGGATATAGATTTTGGAGAAGAGGAGTGCCGATTTGGAGAAGACGGGTAGAGTCTAGGGTAAGCTCGACTTGCTTCAAATGGAGAAGGAGAAAAGGGAGGAGCTTGGTTCCAAGAGGGCGATTTAGAGGGTGAGAGATGGTGGGAGAAGAGTTTTGGAAAAAAAAACTTGGGTTTGAGGAAGAAGAGAGGGAGTCTTTTGGCTTGGTGGAAGGAAGAAGACGAAGAGTTGGGTCAGCTCAAGGGAGGTTTTCCAACAAAAAGAAAGCACCCGAAGGATTTAGTCAATATTACAAGTTTACCTTAAGGTCGACCTTGGGGGTCGACTCATGGCACAAAAAAATTCAGAAAAATGATGAAACAGTTTCGAAAAAATTTGAAATATTAGGAGAAGGATGTTTATCCAAAAATTGATCATGAGAATGTTTATTTTGGGCTTTTGAGCACAAAAGAAAAGATGAGAAATAAGCTAAAAAAATTTTTGGCATTGATATCTTGGAATCAGAGAGACACCTAAGCAGATGGATCAAGGATTCCTAGTTCTCTCTTAATTTCATAAAATCTATCTTCATTTAAGGCCTTGGTAAAGATGTCAGCTAATTATTTTTCAGTACAAACATAGTCCAAAATTATGTCTTTATTTTGTACATGTTCTCTTATGAAATGATATCTGATTTCAATATGTTTTGACTTAGAATGTTGAATTGGATTTTTAGTGAGATTTATAGCACTAGTATTATCACATCTTATGGGAGTTTCATTAAGTTTGATACCAAAGTCTTCGAGTTGTTGCTTAATCCACAAGATTTGAGCACAACAACTTCCGGCTGCAATGTATTCAGCCTCGACTGTAGACAGAGCTACCGAATTTTGTTTCTTGCTAAACCAAGAGATTAGGTTAACTTCAAGAAATTGGCAAGTTCCACTGGTACTTTTTCTATCTAATTTACATCTAGCAAAATCGACATCTGAATATCCTATTAAGTCAATTAGTGAGTCCTTAGAATATCATAATCCTAAAGTTTGTGTACCATTTAAATATCTAAGGATTCTTTTAACTGCATTCAAGTGTGATTCTTTTGGATTTGATTGAAAATGAGCACATAGGCAAACACTAAACATAATATTAGGTCTACTAGTAGTTAAATATAATAGAGAACCAATCATGCCTCTATAAAATTTTAAGTCTACACTTTTACCTTCTTCGTCCTTGTCAAGCTTACATGATGGGCTCATGGGTGTGCCAATTGCTTTAGAGTTCTTCATTCTAAATCTTTTGAGTAATTCTCTTGTGTACTTGGTTTAGGTGATAGAGATTTCTTCCTTTATTTATTTGATTTGGAGTCCGAGGAAGAATGTGAGTTCTCCCATCATGCTCATCTCGAACTCCCCCTGCATGAGCTTTGCAAAATCTAGACAAAGAGTTTCATTAGTAGATCCAAAAATAATATCATCGACATATATTTGTATAACTAATATATCATCTTGATTTTTTTTAATGAAAAGAATTATGTCTATATTTTCTCTTGAAAAACCATTATTGAGTAGAAATTTGCTTAGCCTTTCATACCAAGCTCTGGGTGCTTGTTTCAAACCATATAGAGCTTTATTTAATTTAAAAACGTGATTAGGAAAAGCATGATTTTCAAAATCTGGGAGTTATTCTACATAAACTTCTTCAGCAATATATCCATTCAAAAAGATACTTTTGACATTCATTTAGAATAATTTAAATTTTATAAAGCAAACATAAGCAAGTAGTAGTCTAATTGCCCTTTTACTTTTCGGAGACACACCGTGATCTATGGGTACGAGACGTGCCGAGAAAAGAAGAGTTGTTTACCTAGTACTTTCTGGAGATACATTGTGATCTACGAGTATGGGGCGTGCCGAGAAAAGATAGATATTTTTCTTAAGATTAATCGTATCTATTTAATTAAAAGAAAAGAGATACAACTCTACTAGTGCAAGATTAATTCAAAACTCTCGAGCTCTTTATTTTCTAATTACATCAATTTTAAGATAATTTATTTTCTAAATCAAAACAATGCTTCTTTTTTTTATTTTGCAATCTCAACTTAGCCTAAGGTCCCTGAGGATACGATCTCGACTCATCCTACCTACGTAGTGAGTTGAGTTATTTTTGGTACTATCAACGACTACGCACCAACCACCTCACCTAACAGTTATTGGTGATGGGTCAACCGATGAGTAGACAACTCTTGTCCAATGATTCTCTAATCATGGTGCACCCAAAACTTGATCTCTAATTCATGAAGCTCACCGTGCCCGAAATATTGTTCCAATCCTTAGTTAAGTCAGACCCACTATTTGCACGAATTAGATTTCTGATTGGGTCCCTCACCGTATCCGAAATATTGAGCACAACCCATCCTCTAATCCATAGCATCCAATGCCTAATGGATATAGTTGCATCTTTTCGATGCAACTGAGCCATTGTAACCAGTCGGGAACAATCAACCCCAGGAAGGGCCCGCACATCCACAATGGTGGAAGACCTTAGACTTAATATTTTCTTAGGGAGATTTAATTTAGGTCTCATAAAACTTAACTTGACATAGTCATAACAATTATGACTAACCTAGTGGCATGGGTTAGCTCGAATTGATAGTCACCTCAAATCAGAACTGGGTCGACACATATGGCCAAGTAAGTAGGACCGGTGGAAGGGATATGCCATTAACTTGATAAGAATGCATTCGAGTCGAGTAGCTTCCAATTGAAAATCAATCGGTCGCATCTGTCTAACTTACCTTAGACACCAAATTATCGAACCAAAACCAATTGGGTCAGTCTACAATCCAGGCTCTAACCACTGAGCCAAATTAGGTCTTAACTTGATCAAGTCACATATGAATGTGATTTGACCTTGACCTAGACTTAATCCTATTAGGCTAGTCAATTATTAGCTTTCATGATCCCACCTAACCAACTTTTGATTCGATTTGATCAACCGCTAGACCTAATTGAGCTACCCAAGTCCGAACCCAATTTTATGAAAATGGCTTAAATCTGAAATTCTCAATTTTAGACCTAATTTAATTTTATAAGCTTAATTCATTAATTAAGTCTTGGATTCATAAACAAAATATGTAAATAAATCCTAAGAATTCAGGATCTAGGATTTTGCAGAAAAATAAATTTTGATTTTTGATTAAGGATAAACGTGCAGCACCCTTACACGCCATAAGAACACCCCATTGAATAGGAGGAGAGGATCTTAAATCCTACTTTGTTCTTATGACCGGACGGCCATAAGGAACACCTTAATCAAAAATATTAATTTAACTACAAAACTAGTTAGATCTAAGTTACATATCAAATATATAATTTCAGATCTAACTTATACATGCTTTGCATACATCTCATGTATTAAAATCTGATCTAATTAGCATGCTTTCAGATCTGATACATCACATATAACATCTAAAAAATAAGATTTAAATTGAACTATTCAATATAAAATCTATTCTAGATAGTTACTAG
The DNA here is from genome assembly GCF_000442705.2 of Elaeis guineensis. Lineage (NCBI taxonomy): Eukaryota > Viridiplantae > Streptophyta > Magnoliopsida > Arecales > Arecaceae > Elaeis > Elaeis guineensis. The sequence continues at coordinate 66,042,863 of NC_025997.2, forward strand.
AATAATTCTACAACTAGTCTAGGCATGCAACAGATCAATCTTATGTATTAATTAAATTTTATTTTCTATTTTCTAATCTAAATATAATATTTATAACATCAAAAAATTAGAGAATAAATTAGATCTAATTTATATTTTAATCATATTAAAATATAAAACTATAAGACTATTCATAGATCAAACTACTCCTAGTCTAGTCATGCATCTCATACATGTCAGATCTATTTAGATTTAATTTTAAATTTTTCAGATGGAGTGGGGTGCCAACTATTGGTGCCCCTTCCTTTCACACGTGCAAAACAAAAAGGGGTGCATCTCCACACGTGCCCTCATTCTTTCTTCAAAAGATATAGAGAGAGAGTCTTAAAAAATTTGGGCTCTAAGAGTCATAGTCAATCTGGTTCAAACTGGATCCAAACCGATTTCAAATTGAGTCTAAATTGAATCGAATTCGAAAAGCTGTCAAATCTAATCCAATCAAGCTTAAAATTCAAATCTGATTTAGATAATTGAATCTAATTAGTATTAAATTAAATTAAATCTAATTAAATTAAATTTAATTTAAATTAATTAAAATTTGATCCATAATTTAATTAGTCTAAAAATAAATTACACTAGTTGCAATTAAGTCTCTGCGCTAACAATTAGCAGCTACCAAAATTGTAACACTTACAAATTGATAATTTTTAAAATTCAAACTATCAATACGATTGATAATTTGAATACGAACCAAGCTATTGATCAGATCATGCTCTTTCTATATATGACCCCTCAAATTCTATTCTGTCTGGTAGTGAGACATACCATGATCTCCATTACAATATCATCGAAACTCCTTTCGAATAGTCCGGAACGATTCTGACTCATCTCAACAAAGATCGTTGATCTGACAATGATCCTAGTGAGTTCTCACAATACACCAATGATGCCTAGCAGCATGTAGTGGCAACCCAGTAGAACAAAAAAGATGAACCTCTAGGTGTAGTTATTGTGTGATACAATCTCTTTATCGTGAGTCTCGATTAGACGGAGGTTATGGAGAACTCGTCAAACCCCATCGTCAGTTATATATCATATTGGCTCAACTCGAGTTCATCTGTGAATCCTGTGGAAATTATTTTTTAGTATTTACTCTTGCTCTAGCCAGAGACTTTCTGAACTCAGTCTTGCAAATCACATAGGACTACTTTTCTATCAAGGTCGATAGATTTCATCTAAGTATATCCTACTCCAAACAGTGAATCTAAACCTATAATAGCCAACATACACAGTAAGGACCCAAATGGCTAGGGATCAAAAAAATGTGTAGTCAAACTAAGTAGCCTCACTGTGAATAGCCAACATACCGCAGGTCAAAGGACCAGTCATGCTACTGTAACATCGAAAAAACTACTGATAAGTGAGCAGACATCCAAGTGATTTCTCATATTGGTCATGCTCAGTGTAAGTTATTCTCTAGCAACCACCACTCTCATCCCAGTGTCTCCACACCACAAACTCAAGACTCATCTACCCAAAAGGGAGGTGATCCGTGCATCGATCTTGAATGGATTGATCAATATCCTCCGTGATGATCCTTCGATCGAAAGTATTTAGAAATTAACTACTAATGATGTATGTCTCAAATTTTCAACACCTTGAGAATATACAAAATTATCTTTGTTAATTTCTAGGATAGATCATGGACATATATGACATGATTGGTTATAAAGACTACCCGTCAAGTACAAAACACACCTTAAAGAAAGATATGTGTCAGTCAAGATTGACTTCTAGGATACACATGTAATTCATACATTCTTAAATTCATTTCTTATATTGATTTTGATGATATTTCTTGCTGCTCTCTTGAGCTTTTTGATGTTGTCAAAAAGGAATAGAATGAATGTTGAGTATATACTTGAGCTTACATATTTCATGCTTAAAAGTTCTCAAAATATCTTAATTTGCTTGAAACATCTTTAGATCATTTAAATATTTAGAATTTGAATTCAAGATAAATTGAAATATTCTTGTATGTTCTATCATTTCATGATTTATACTAGCCAATTAGTTGAAACACATTATTTTTATTTTTGTGCATATATTCAAAGTTTTACCATCATCTAAAAGAAAGAGATTGTTAATTCCATGATTGATTTTGATAAATGCTTAAGTATTTATGAATCTAACCATGTATTTCAAGAATAAATGTAGAATTTTCTAAATGCTCAAAATAAAGAAACCCTCTCAAAAGAATGATGATTAATAATCAAATGAGACTCAAAAAAGAAGTTTTTAAAAGCCTAAATGTTGTAAAAGGCCTTAGAAATGAAGGTGGAAGAAGCTCTCAAAGATTGAAGTCAAAAAGCCACTCAAACTGAAGAATGTATAGAAATTTTCAGTTGGCTGTCACCTCGAGTAGACTCAAGGTGGATTTTGAGTCTGAAAGAATTATACCCTACAAGCCAATCGCATATGAGATGCAATAGGATATTTATTTATAATTTATCTTTCAAACACATATAATTGATATTAATATTATTAATAAAATTAGTATTTTTGATTCATTATATGCCGCATCTTATTAATTTTAAGATTATAATGAACCTCATAGGTCTGGGCATTGATTTTAGGGCCGTGATGAGATCATGCCAATGAGACCTAAATCTTTGATAGCCCTGATCTAAAATATTCCTAATCGTTGGTACATTGAGTCAGGATCAATGATACTGGTAAGACTGGCATGTCCTATGTATGCTCAGAAATGAGGATGGTTGATCTCACAACCACTTATGTGGTAACACTAATACAAGCATATAGGTGCTCATTAGAGAATGAGTTCACTGAATTGACCTGCAAGAGAATAATCAGATGGAGTCTTATTTACATGTCAACTGATAATTCTCTAGTGGGAGTTGTGTAAATGATCCTTTGACCTGAGGTCACCATGGTACCTTATGTACATGGATCCATATTTTTATTCACTACCTAACTTGATTCTCTGATCCTTGTATGGAGTATTCTAGATATGGTGAAAAGTATATGAAGATTGTGAGTGATCAATAAGGAATCAGTCACTCCTAATAAGGAGAGCGAACATCCTATGTGATCTCAAAGGACTGTGATTCTGAAAGTCTTTGACCAAAGCAGGATGATAATTAGAAAAGAGTTTCTAATATATTATCAACTAAATTATTATCTTTAGATTGAGATATATAAAGATAAGTGATTGGATTTGAATATTTTTATACCCACAACTCATCTAGGATGTTGTTTGACTGAAGGATTGAATTACATGAAAACTTGCCATTGAAAGATATTTTGATAATTTTTTATCAAAATTTAAATCTTTTAGGTAGTCATGACATATTGGTAGATGTCAATCTTGACTTGTGGGCTTGATAAAAATTAAAAAAATTTAATTATGAAATCAATTTGGAAGAGTCCAAGTTGATTGGGACTCTTCGGGTGACTTAATCTCATCGGATTAGGGTTACGTTGAAAGTCCGGGTCCACTGCTGGCTAGATTTGGAATCCAATAGATCACACAGTTTGAGATTTAATCTTGGTCTAATTTAATTAAAGTTTAATATAAATTTTATGGGTTAATTTGATATGCTTAGAGGAGAACCTATCTGGGGGATCTGTTTTATAGACGGGAGAGCGTAACCGATTGACAGTGACGTTCGTAACTGCTTGGTAGTGGGCCGTTCGGGGCCACGTGGAGTTTGTTACAGAGAGTAGTGGTGTCCATTGTCGCGACTTACTGGAGAGTGGTGGGGCCACGTGGAGTTTGTTACAGAGAGTGGAGTGGTGTCCATTGTCGTGACTTGCCGAGGAGTTCGGGCCGGACGGCTGAAGCTCGGTTGGAATATTTGGTGGAGCAGAATAGCTCTCTGTCTCAGCAATCTAAGAGAAGCTCGGATGTTTTTGAGGTTGCTGGTGGGTTAACTATTGTTGGGTGCCTTAGGCATTGATGCCGCAGACGAAAGTCATCTGCTGTAGAAGCCTGGACGAAAACTTTTTGTTGGAGAAATCTGGTTGGAGTCCGATTGCTAGAGAAGTCCGTCTGGAATTTGTCTGATGTAGAAGCCTGTCTGAAGACTGTCCGCTGGAGAGGTCTGGTTGCATGAGGGATCCAGCAGAAGGTCGACCGATAGCAAAATTCGAAAGGTGCTATAGAAGGTTGACCGATAGAAGAGTCCGAAAGGCATTGTGGAAGTTCGTCCGCTAGAGGAGTCTAGAGGACACTGTAGAAGGTCGACCGCTGGAGGGGTCTGGAGGAAATTTATCTGTTGGAGGGGTCTCGTTGGCACTGTTGAAGTCCGGTTGGCACTGTTGAAGGTTGATGGCTGGAGAGGTACGGAAGACACTGGAGACAGTCGATCACTGTAGAAATCCGACTGCTGGAGCCCGTCCGTTGTAGAAGTTCGGACGGAGTCCGGTTCTTGCAGAAGTCCGGAAGGAGGCCGCTTACTGTAGAAGCTCGGATGGAATTCGCTTACTGTAGAAGTTCAGATGAAATTTGCTTACTGTAGAAGCTCGGATGAAATTCAGAAGGCGGTCGACCACTGTAGAAACTTGGATGGAGTCTGGTTACTGTAGAAGTCCTGCTGCTAGAGAAGCTCGGACATTGATAAAGTTCGAAAGAAGCTCAGAGTAAAGTTGATCATGACAGGAGGAAGTCTGGAAAAGATTCGGAGAGTAGTCGATCACTATAGAAAATCAGCTGATAGTGAAGCCCAGAGAGCATTTGGAGCAGTCTGATAGACGACTGAAGGAGCTCATTATTGGAAAAGTCCGGAGGGTACGATAGGAGTTCGTCCATTGGAGGAGTCCGGAGGACACCGTAGAAGGTCGACTGCTGGAGGAGTCCGGATGGTACTGTGGAAGCTCGGACGGTCGAAAAAGTTCAGAAAGACGCCGCACAAGGTCGAAAGCTGGAAGAGTCCTGGGAGGGTTGGCCACTTACGAACTTCGACTGGAGTTATTTTATACCCAACAATGCCTTAAATTTTTAATTTTTGAAAATATGAATTAACATTTCTACTAACTCAAAGGATGTATCACAGATATAATGTACACAATGTGATAGTAGAATAACCTTTTTATTCATTTATAGTCAAAATTATAAATTTGCCCTTACATTTGTATAGGAATGTGTCAACCAATCTGGCATCTAGGGCACACATCTAACAAACTCCCACTTGACCTAATGCCAATTGGCTATATATCTAAGTCCCATCTTCTCAAGGTGGTCTTCGATCTTCTGCTGGCCTAATGGCTTTGTCATTGGGTCTGCCACATTGTCTGTGGAGTCGACTCTCTTAACCTCGATATAATCTTTTTTGAGGTAATCACGGATCAGATGGAATCACCGCTCGATATGCTTGGACTTCTGGTGAGACCTTGACTCCTTAGCTAGGGCTATGGTGCCATTATTATCGCAGTAAAGAGGGATGGCATCTGATAACATCACTCCAAGCTCTATGGTAAATTTTTTGTACCATAATACCTCCTTCGCAGCTTTCGATGCAATAATATACTCTGCCTCCATGGTGGAATCAGCAATCACTGTCTGCTTGAAATTCTTCCAGCTAACTGCACCACCATTGCAAATGAACAGACTTTCAGATATCGACTTTCGATCATCTATATCAGACATAAAGTCTGAGTCTGTAAATCTCTGAACCTGGAGTTCTCCATTCCCAAAGACTAGAAATATATCCTTAATCCTTCTCAAGTACTTAAGGATACATTTCACAGAAGTCCAATACTCTTCGCTTGGATTCGACTGATATCTGCTTGTGACACTCACAGCATGGGCTATATCAGGTCGTGTACATAGCATGGCATACATGATGCTTCGTATTGCTGAAGCATAAGAGATCTTGCTCATGCGTTCAATCTCCTCAGGTGTGCTAGGGCACATCTTCTTGGAGAGATGAATGCCATGTCTAAAAGGTACTAAACCTCTTTTGGAGTTTTCCATGCTAAACCTTTTTAGCACCTCCTCTATGTACATCTTCTGTGAGAGTCCCAGCATCCTATTTGGTCTATCTCTATAGACCTTAATACCCAGTATAAAGGATGCCTCTCCTAGATCTTTCATAGAGAACTCCTTAAACAACCATATTTTGACTGAGGTCAATATGGAAATATCATTTCAAATCAGCAGGATGTCATCTACGTACAGTACAAGGAAGACAACTATGCTCCCACTGACCTTCTTTAACACACATGGTTCCTCCTCATTCTTGATGAAACCAAACATTTTGATCACATCATTGAAACGAGTATTCCAGCTCTAAGATGCTTGCTTAAGTCCATAAATGGACCTTTGCAGCTTGCAGATCTTGTGATCATCATCACTGGATGTGAAATCAAGCGGCTGTTCTATATAGATATCCTCCTCAAGATATCTAATTAAGAATGCCATTTTCACATTCATCTGCCATATTTCATAATCAAAATAGGCTGCAACAGCAAGCAATGTGCGGATGGATTTTAGAATGGCTACGGGCGAAAAGGTATCCTGATAGTCAATGCCTTCACGCTGACTATAACCTTTCGCTACGAGCCTAGCCTTGAATGTCTCCACATTTCCATCTGCACCTATCTTTCTCTTGAAGATCTATTTACACCTAATAGGTACAATACCTTCAGGTGGATCTACCAAGATCCAGACTTGGTTTGAGTGCATCGAGTTAATTTCTAATCTCATTGCCTCTAACCATTTCTCAGAGTCGATATCTGATATCGCCTCGTCATAGGTCTTGGGGTCATCACCATGAGTCCCATTTCTCGTGAGGAACATTTTCTCTACTTTCTCTTGTATAGTACCTAAGTACCTTTCAAGAGGACGAAAAATCCTAGTCGATCTATAAGGTGGAAGAGGTTGTGTTAGGACTGGTTCTAATTGATTTGGTTCCTCAGGTTCTTTAGCTTGTTGCTCTAAGAAGACATTCTCTTTGAGCTTAATTATTCTTTCGATGCCACCATCTTGAATAAACTATTTTTCAAAAAAAATAGCACATCAATTCACAATCACATTGTGATCTTCCGAAATATAGAAATAGTATCCTAATGACTCTTTAGGATATCCTATGAACCAAGCTCTAAAAGACCTGACTCTAACTTATCCGCTTGCTGTCTCTTGACATGAGCCAGACAATCCCAAATTTTGAGATGACTCAGACTTGCTTTCTTACCATGCCATATCTCATACGGTGTGGTAGGAACAGTTTTAGAGGGAATCCTATTCAATACATATATTACTGTCTTGAGACAATATCCCCAAAGAAACTCAAGGAGGTCTGTGAAGCTCATCATGGAACAGACCATATCTAATAGGGTTCGATTTCTCTATTCTGAAACTCCGTTGAGTTGTGGCGTTCCAGGTGGAGTCCATTGAGAGACTATACCATTGTCCTTAAGATAGTCTAGAAACTTTTGACTAAGGTATTCACCTCCTCGATCTGATCGAAGAACCTTAATGGGCTTTTCTGTTTATTTTTCTACCTCATGCCTGAATTCTTTAAACTTTTCAAAGGCTTCAGACTTGTGTTTCATTAGAAACATATGTCCGTACCTAGACATATCATCGGTAAAGGTAATGAAGTAGACATAGTTGCCTCTAGCCGGCACATCAAATAGGCCGCACACATCCATATGTACTAGGGCAAGTAGGTCTGTGGCCCTTTCCCCATGTCCTACAAAAGAGAGCTTGATCATTTTGCCTTGAAGGCATGATTCACAAACTGGATATGACTTGAAAGTCAATGGACTCAATAGCCCGAATTTCTCCAATTTGTTAACCCTGTTTTTCGCTATATGACCTAGCCTTAGGTGCCACAGATACCTATCATTTAGACTATCTCTAGGCCTTTTAATTCTCATGGCATTCACATTTTGCTCGATATGAAATACAGATACATCAATATGTAGCTGATAGAGATCATTAGAAAACTATTTACAATTTTATTATTTTCATAAAATATGTTACAATGGTCCTTATGAAAGCTAATCACATAGCCTTCTTGTGCTAAACATGAAACAGAAATCAAATTTCTGCTTGCTGCAGGCACATAATAACAGTCTCTAAGAACTAAATCTAATCCTAACGGTAATCGCAGAGGGTAGGTTCCCACAGCCACAGTAGAAACTCTTATTCCATTTTCGATGCGTAGGATCATATCCCCATCCCTCAGCCTCCTGCTCTCCTCAAGATCCTGTATAGAAGTGCACAAATGAGCACTAGAACCAGAGTCAAGTACCCAACTGGATGCAGAGGAAACCGTAAGATTAGATTCTATAACAAGCATACCTCCAGAAGGACATCCTTCTTGTTCTTCAGGGTGGCCAGGTACTGAGGACAGTTCCGTTTCCAATGGCCGTCTGAATTGCAGTGAAAATTTTTTTTTTTCAGCAGTCTTATTCTTCAATTCCGTCTTCTTCCTTTTTCCATCCACCTTCTGCTTCTTCGCAGACTTTTTCTTCTTTCCAAAAGACTTTTTCTTGAAAGAAGTCCGCTCCACAGTAAGGACTGAGCCTTTTGAACTCTTCAAAGAAAGCTTAGCCGTAACCAACATGTTCATTAACTCAGTCAAGATACACTGCATCTTATGTATATGGAAGTTCATGATGAACTGACCATATGCATCGGACAAGGACTGAAGGATCACATCAATCTGAAAATCCTTGTCTAAGATGATACCAAGCTTCTCAAGCTCCTCAAGGTCCTTGATCATTGTCAAACAATGATCTTGGACTGACTGCCCATCACGCATTTTAGCCTTAAAAAGTCTTTGGCAGACTTGATACTTGGCTGCAAGACTTTGTTCACCAAACAACTCTTGTAGGTGAGCCAACATTTGGCAGGTAGTCATAATATTCTCATGCTGGCACTGCAAGTCATCAGATATTGCACCCAACATGTAGTACCTGGCTTTGTTATCTTCATCTATCCACTTTTTTAGAGATGCTCTCTGTTCAGCAGTCGGACGTGCTAGCATGGCAGGTGGGTCCTGATCCAAGATATGAGTCAGTTTCTTGAAATCCAGAACAATTCTATAGTTTCTCAACCAGTCCTTGAAATTAGGTCCAGTCAATCTGTGGGTGTCTAGTATTTTGGTCAGGGTGTTGGACATAGACATGTTTCCTGTAGAGAGTCAAAAGTTTCTAGTTAGATTTTGTAATCAGACTTAACCAATTTGTTTAGGGGTTTCATTTTTAAACAAATTAGGCTCCCACTATTTTCTCAGATTCTTACACTCCCGAGGTAGAGATGTGAAAATCTTTATGATTAGTGATTTCTAGTGGGTGGTGCGATCTCACCGACTGGCTCACCACTGATAGACACTTAATTTAAGTCATTTAAAGTAGAAAATCATAGTTAATTTATTTTATTTATTAAGAGTTTGATGCTTCTTTTTATGTTTTACAGGAAAGATGATCGTCGATACAAAGAGTCCGATTCATAGATCAAAAAGACTCAAGTTTGAAGAAAATTGAACTTAAAATAAAATTAAAATAAAAGAAGGATGCGTACGGTATTATAGAAAATGAAGATACTATGCAAGAAATCCAAAAAGATATAGACATCATTGTGAAGAAACAAAAGTTTCTTTTTGGAATAAAAAAAAGAGTGTTCACGCGGCAGTGTTCACACGGTGCGAGCGCGGGCGCGGGGTGGATGCGGGGCGGGCGTGAGGCGGGCGCGAGCGTGGGCGCGAGGCGGGTGCGGCACGGCAGGCAAGCGGGCGCGTGGGGTTCATGGGGATAGACGAGCAGATGGAAAAAAATATATATTTGGAAATGCTTCAAGAGGAAAAATTTGTATTTTTTTTATCTGCTTGTGATCTTTCCATCTCATCCATCTATTTTTTAGTCATTAGTATTTTCTTTAGTCCCACATCGAAAAACCATGTAAAACTCCTCCCTCTTAACACCTATAAAAAGGCTTTTGTACTCCCATTGGATGGGGAGCCCAAAAATTCTTCTAGAGCCTTGCATAGAGGGATAGAAAGGGACTACTTCATGAGCAGCTAAGCTAGCAGTCTCAGGAGTGGAGAAGAAATTTTGTAACGACACAGAGATAGTTTATTGTTCTAACTTTCTTGTATTTTTTTATATGCAATAAAGATTATGCTTTTTATTTAAATCATCATGAGTTCTTTATTTTCTCTCTTTCATATGCTTTTATTTATACTTTCTTGTTAGATTAATATTAGGAACAACTTTTATTTTTTGGAGATGTACCATGATCTACGGGTATGGGGCGTGCCGAGGAAAGAAGAGTTGTTTACCTAGTACTTTTCAGAGATGCACCATGATCTACGGGTATGGGGCGTGCCGAGGAAAGATAGATATTTTTTCTAAGATTAATCGCATCTATTTAATTAAAAGAAAAGAGATACAACTCTACTCGTGCAAGATTAATTCAAAACTCTTGAGCTCTTTATTTTTTAATTACATCAATTATAAAATAATTTATTTTCTAAATCAAAATAATATTTTTTTTTTTATTTTATAATCTCAACTTAGCTCAAGGTCCCTGAGGATACGATCTCGACTCATCTTACCTACATAGTGAGTAGAGTTATTTTTGGTGCTATCAACGACTACGCACCAAATTTTGGCACCATTATCGGGGATCTTGGCATGGTTGAATTAAAAAAAAAAAATCATTGACATTTCATAACACTTAACTAAAATAGTGTAACCCCAAGTATAAAAATTTCTAACTTGATTGGACACCTTGTTTCTTTGCATTGCATCTCCATAATTAACTTTAAGGGCGCAACCCATTAATCAGATAAGGTGGGGATTTGATCACCCTTCCTTGGCCCAAAAATCATAACCATCATTCTGCATTAAACCAAGCCTTAATTTTAAAATTAATTAGACATTGACCCCTAAGGATTTCGAGCTCATTAGGACAAGTGACCCTGAGAGTTGAACCGGGTTAGACTTGATCAGCTAGCTGGTGTCTAGGCAAGTGGTTTGCGGGATGACTGGGCCCAAAGGAAGGTGGTTTTTAATTGGTTTCATTTGCTGACCTGACCAATTTAATTGGTGTCTAAGGAAAGCAACAGAGAGACTCCCACCAACCTTACACTTACCTGGCCAGTTGGTTGGTCAAGCTCTGACTTGGAAGGCTTGAAGGCTAACTACAGTTAGGAGCTGTCTAGAACTAGGGTAACTTTAGGATAGAGAGTCCACTACATGTTAACTTGATTATAATTAAAATCTAACCATAACTAATTCTTCTATTAGTTTTAGGACTTCTTAGGATCTCTTCTTTAGAACTCTTTTCTCTCTTCTCTTCTCCTCTTAATAAAAAAAAAATCCTTAACAGACTAGGATAGTCCTACATAGACCTTTTAGTTGCCGTTAGGTCGACGATCACTAAAACCCGACTTGCAACCATTAGATGAAGAATTAGAAAAGACTCTTAGGACTATCCGAGTTAGAAATATGGCTACACTTGGTGAGGCTAATCCTCCATGCTCATTGAGAGAATACTTCACTCCATCCTCGTATACCTACTCTCCATGCATTCAAGCACCTCCAGTAGAAGCTACCCAATATGCGATTAAGTCTAGCATTATTCAAATGTTACCATCATTCTATGGACTTAGTAACGAGGACCCATACAAATACTTGAATGAATTTCTTGAAATTTGTTCCACAGTAAAAATCCAAAACTTCTCAGATGATGCCCTTAGGTTGAAACTATTCCCTTTCTCACTTAAGGACAAAGCCAAACATTGGTTAAACTCCTTAGACTCTATAACCATTTCAACTTGGGAACATCTTCAGAGAGAATTTCTCAAGAAATACTTTCCAATTAGAAAAACAAATCAAAATAGAAAAGCTATCACTAGTTTTTCCTAATTGGAGGGTGAACTTTTTCATGAGACATGGGAAAGGTTAAGGGACCTCATTCGTAAATGTCCACACCATGCTGTCCCTAAATGGCAACTTTGTCAATATTTTTATGATGGTCTATTGGAGAAACACCGATAAATAGTTGATGCATCATGTGGTGGGACATTCATGCTAAAGAGTGAGGATGAAGCCTGGCAGCTCTTTGAAACACTTAGTGAGAATTCCCTACATCATATGTCTACCACTTCTAGAGAACAACCCATGCTTCAACAAAATAGAAGTAGAATTTATCAGATTGGAAACATCATGGATATCCACAGTAAGGTAGATGAACTGTCCCAAAAATTAGGCCGTCTTCTAAATACTGGACAATCCCCGATTCTACCTAACCCAATCCAAGAAGTTTGTGCATTGTGTGCAAGTCCGAACCATTTTGTTAGTGAATGCCCAGCCGCACCTCAATTTCCTGAGTTTGTGCATGAGCAGGTTCAGCAAGCTCAAGTCCAACAAGCTCGCAGACCAGGAAACGATCCTTATTCGAGCACTTATAACCCCGGTTGGAGAAACCATCCAAATTTCTCCTGGAGACCACAACTAGTGGTTGGTCCTACCACACATCGACCTCAATATCAGGACCCAACATATAGGCATGGACCATATCATCAATTTTAAAATGTTCCTCAACCGTCTACTACTGGTCACAGTTCAGCTTTTGAGAAAAAAGTTTTGAAAGTACTAGAATGATTAGAAGTCAACACTCAGACCCTTAACTCCCACACACAATCCATTGCTAAGCTAGAGACCCAAATAGGTCAACTAGCGACTGCATTCAGTAGGAGGGAAGGAGAAAAATTACCTAGCCAACCTGAGAGCAACCCAAGAGAGCAATTTATGATTGAGAGCTCTAATACCCCAGAAGTTTTTTTCTGAATATGCCAAATCAATCATGACTCTGAGAAGTGGGAAGGTCATTGAACACACTAGTAAAACCAATGAAACCGATCCTAAACCTCTAACCGAAGCCAAATCACCCAAGAACAAGGAGGACCTGAGAATAGAGAAAGAACCAACTGCACCGAAATCATCTTACTTGCCTAAAGCCCCATTTTCGGATGCCCTGAAAGCCCCTATTCCTGCAGATAAGAAGGGAGGAAAACTCGATGAGATGTTGGAATTGTTTAAGCAAGTCCAAATTAATCTTCCCCTTCTAGATGCAATCAAACAGGTCCCTGCTTATGCCAAATTTTTGAAAGATTTGTGCACCCAAAAACATAAATCTAGATCACAAATCCCAAAGAAACTATGCCTCACTGAACAGGCTAGTTCTGTCTTCCAGCATGCCACTCCTCCAAAGCTTAAGGACCCAAGAGCCCCCATCATTTCTTGTGTTATAGGAGATTATCACATTAAAAAAGTTCTTCTGGATTTAGGGGCAAGTGTGAATCTTTTACCTAGTTCGGTGTATAAACTTTTTGGATTTGGAGAACTGAAACCCACATCAGTCACACTGCTGTTAGCCGACAGATCAATTAAGGAACCACATGGAATGCTTGAGGATGTCTTGGTCAAGGTAGATGAGTTTTACTTTCCAGTTGATTTTCTGATTCTCGACATGAAACTAAGTGGCAACCCAAGATAAATTCCCATTATCTTAGGATGGCCCTTCCTAGCTACGACAAATGCATGCATTAATTGTAGGACAGGAGTCATGGACGTATCGTTTGGGAATAAGAAACTGAGACTGAATGTGTTTGGTGCTTTCCAAGGATCATCAATGGATAGTTGCTTCGAAGTAGATACACTAGAAGACATTATAGAAGATGCAACACCCATAATTCTAGCACCAGACCCCTTAGATACTTGTTTGGCTCACTTTGGAGTGTATGACTTTGAGGGATATAAGAAAGAAGTTAACATCTTGTTGGATACACCACACGATAAAACCACTCCTCCATGGACAATCAAGTATGAGCCATTGCCCACATTAGCCAATACACCAATAGTCCCATCCTTAGAATCACCACTTACGTTAGAATTGAAACCCCTTCCTGCTACGCTCAAGTATGTATTTCTAGGACCCAATGACACCCTCCCGGCAATCATTGCATCAGACTTGATCCCTAATCAGGAAGCACAATTGGTTGATATTCTGAAGGAACACAAAGAGGCTATCGGTTGGTCCATTGTCGATTTAAAAGGAATTGACCCCTCCATTTGCATGCACCATATTCATTTTGAGGAACATGCCAAACCCCATCGAGATATGCAGAGAAGATTGAACCCAAACATGCATGAAATAGTAAAGAAAGAGGTGGTAAAGTGGTTAGATGCTGGAATCATCTACCCCATATCCGATAGTAAATGGATCAGTCCCACTCAAGTATTACCTAAAAAATTAGGTATTACTGTGGTTGAGAACGAAAAAGGTGAACTGCTTCCCACTCGCATATCATCTGGATGGCGAGTATGCATAGATTATAGAAAACTGAATGTCGTTACTAGGAAGGACCATTTTTCATTACCCTTCATCGACCAAATCTTAGAACGGTTAGCAGGACAAAGTTTTTTCTATTTTCTTGATGGTTATTCAGGGTACAATCAAGTACCTATATTTTTGGATGACCAAGAAAAGACTACCTTCACCTGCCCTTATGGTACCTTCGCTTTTCGACGTATGCCATTCAGGCTCTGCAATGCATCTGCTACATTTCAACGGTGCATACTGGCCATTTTTTCGGATATGTTGGACAAATATCTTAAAATTTTTATGAATGATTTTTCTGTGTTTGGAACCACCTTTGAGGATTGTCTCCATAATCTTTTCAAAGTTCTTAAATGGTGTATGGAGACAAATCTTGTCCTAAGTTGGAAAAAGAGCCATTTCATGGTGCGGAAAGGAATTGTATTAGGACATATTATTTCTGAAAGAGGGATCGAGGTAGATAAAGCCAAAGTTGAGGTCATTTCAAAACTACCACCCCCTACTTCGGTCCGACAAATACGATCCTTCTTAGGTCATGCCGGATTTTACAGATGCTTTATCAAAGACTTTAGCAAGATTTCAAGATCCTTGTGCAATCTGTTGGCCAAGGATACACCATTTATCTTTGACGAAGACTGTTTGAAAGCGTTCAACACATTACGAACAGCCCTGACAACAGCACCTATAATAAAACCCCCTAACTGGTCCATTCCATTTGAGATTATGTGTGATGCCTCTGACTTTGCAATAGGTGCCGTCTTAGGCCAAAAAATCAATAAGGAGCCACATGTGATCTATTATGCTAGCAAGACTCTTTTCGATGCCCAATTAAACTACACTACAACAGAAAAAAAGCTACTAGCAGTAGTGTTCGCTCTTGAAAAGTTTCGCTCATATCTGTTAGGGTCTAAGGTTCTAGTTTACTCTGATCATGCAGCTCTGAAACATCTCCTCTCAAAGAAAGATACGAAACTGCATTTGATCAGATGGATCCTTCTTTTATAAGAATTTGATCTAAAAATTTGAGATAAGAAGGGTTTCGAGAATGTGGTAGCTGATCACATCTCCAGGATCTTAGTTGAACACATGATAGGCACAGATGAGGTCAAAGAAAAATTTTCTGATGAACAACTTTTCATAATCTCCTCTAGCCATCCTCCATGGTTTGCCCATATTGTTAATTACTTATCAACAGGACAAGTACCTTCTCACTGGACAAAACAAGAAAAGGATCGATTTTTTTTGCAAATTAAATATTATTTTTTGGAAGAACCTGAACTATTCAAATACTGTCCTAACCAAGTTATTCGCCGTTGTATCCCCGAGAGTGAATTCCAAAGCATTCTCACTTTTTGCCATTCTTCGACATGTGGGGGATATTTTAGTGGAAGAAAAACTATAGCAAAAGTACTGCAGAGTGGGTTTTATTGGCTGACACTTTTCAAAGATGAACATAAATTCAGTCGTAATTGCCTGCGATGCCAGCAAACAAAAAATATTTCGAGAAAAGATATGATGCCCCTATCCCCTATACTTGTAGTAGAAATTTTTGATGTTTGAGGAATTGATTTCATGGGATCCTTTCCCTCCTTATTTGGATTCGAGTATATTTTGGTAGCAGTGGACTACATATCAAAATGGGTAGAGGCTATGGCAACCCGAACCAATGATCACAAAATCATGATCAAGTTCATTCAACATAACATCTTTAGTCGATTTGGATGCCCAAGAGCCATAATTAGCGATGGGGGTACACACTTCACAAATAAGCACTTCGACATGCTAATGAAAAAATACGGAATAATTCATAAAGTTGCCACACCTTATCACCCCCAGACAAGTGGCCAAGTTGAGGTCTCCAATAGGGAGATCAAGCATATTCTTGAAAAAATGGTAAGACCCGATAGAAATGACTGGTCAGCACGCTTAGATGATGCATTATGGGCTTACCGTACTGCTTTTAAAATACCCATAGGAATGTCTCCTTATCGACTTGTATTCGAAAAAGCTTGTCATCTGCCAGTGGAATTGGAACATCATGCATTTTGGGCCATACGATAATTTAACTTTAATATGAAAAATGCAGGTTCCAATAGGAGACTTCAATTAAATAAACTTGAAGAGCTACGCAATGAAGCGTATGATAGTGCCAGAATTTATAAGGCTCGAACTAAAGCGTACCATGATAAATTCATTGCACGAAAAATGTTCGAGCCCAATCAAAAAGTTTGGCTCTTCAATTCTAGGTTGCGTCTGTTTCCTGGAAAACTTCGCTCACGTTGGGATGGACCTTTCATTGTAACTCAAGTATTTCCTCATGGAGCTATAGAACTCAAAAATCCTAAACAGGGGAACACCTTTAAAGTGAATGATCAGTAATTGAAACCTTACATAGATGAAATTAGTGATGGAGAATTAATTGAATCTGTTGATTTAGTGGATCCAATACCGCCATAATACTCAATTCAGTCTGGCTGAAGACGTAAAACTTAGTGCTTGTTGGGAGGCAACCCAATGATTTCATATTTTTTTTACTTTACTGCAGCTACAGAAATTTAGAACAAGAGCCTATTAATCAATGAAGCTATCTTCAACTTCTGAAGCAAAATTATCCTAAGTGCACTCTCTCCTTTTATTTTCTTTGCTTTCCTACTCCATTGAGGACAATGTAGATTAAGTTGGGGGGGGAGAAAATAAAAATTAATCAAATCCTCGAGTATGGTCAGAAATAATTAGTTTTATGTATCCAAATTTTATTTTGATTAAGAGTCAATTAGGCATCCTAATAAATGAATGATTAATGGTCAAGATAATTTTAGAGATACTGAGGAATAAATTATTAAGAAAACTCAATGAATGGTAGGGTTTATACTATACCAAATTTTAGGAGTGATTTTACAACCCTCTTCTTACTGATCTCAATAAAGAATCTGCTTCATGAGAGATTGGGTGGAAAGGTTGAGGTATGCAAAAATTTTTCTTAAAATATATTTTTTTATTTAAAAAAAAAACATTAGTTTCCTACTGAGTAACCGAGCCCCTTCGCCTAAGTAAGTGTTGTGGTTCGCGTAAAAAGATGGGCAATGTTAAAAAAAAAAATGGATAATAAGAGGACTAAATTGCAAGAAGATAATAAACTCCTCTCACATTAAGTTAGAGGATTTAAAGAGTAAAGTGGAGAGTTGGTGAAAGAAAAGCTCTTAAAATTTCTTTAGTTAATACTCAGCCACTAGTTGGGTCAAATTGATAATCCCATGAAGTATCTTTTTAATGGTCTGACCAGGTATCATCTACCTTTTGGGATGCCTAACCTAATTTTTGATTCAAGATCGAGTCGGTACATAATGCTGATATATCTATTTTATTCGAGGATGAACAAAATTCAAGTTGGGGGGTGTGATAAACACTTAATTTAAGTCATTTAAAATAAAAAATCATATTTAATTTATTTTATTTATTAAGAATTTGATACTTTTTTTTATGTTTTACAGGAAAGATGATCGCCGATACAAAGAGTCTGATTCATAGATCAAAAAGACTCAAGTTTGAAAAAAATTAGACTTAAAATAAAATTAAAATAAAAAAAGATGCATACAGTATTATAGAAAATGAAGATACTATGCAAGGAATCCAAAAGGATATAGACGTCATTGTGAAGAAACAAAAGTTTCTTTTTGGAATAAAAAAAGAGTGTTCACGTGGCAGTGTTCACGCGGCGCGAGCACGGGTGCGAGCGCGGATGCGAGCGCGGGCGCAGGGCGGGCGTAGGGCCGACGCGAGCGCTGGCGCGAGGCGGGCGCGGCACAACAGGCAAGCGGGCGCGCGAGCTTCGTGGGGACAGACGAACAGATGGAAGGAAATATATATTTGGAAATACTTCAAGAGAAAAAATTTATATTTTTTTATCTGCTTGTGATCTTTTCATCTCATCCATCCATTTTTTAGTCATTAGTATTTTCTTTAGTCCCACATCAAAAAACTATGTAAAACTCCTCCCTCCTAACACCTATAAAAAGGCTTTTATACTCCCATTGGAGGGGGAGCCCAGAAATTTTTCTAGAGCCTTGCATAGAGGGATAGAAAGGGACTACTTCACGAGCAGCTAGGCTAGCAGTCTCGGGAGTGGAGAAAAAATTTTGTAACGACACAGAGATGGTTTATTGTTCTAAACTTTCTTGTATTTCTTTATATGCAATAAAGATTATACTTTTTATTTAAATCATCATGAGTTTTTTATTTGCTCTCTTTCATATGCTTTTATTTATGCTTTCTTGTTAGATTAATATTAGGAACAACTTTTACTTTTCGGAGACGCACCATGATCTATGAGTACGAGGCGTGCCGAGAAAAGAAGAGTTGTTTACCTAGTACTTTCCGGAGATGCACCATGATCTATGGGTACGGGGCATGTCGAGAAAAGATAGATATTTTTTCTAAGATTAATCGCATCTATTTAATTAAAAGAAAAGAGATACAACTCTACTAGTGCAAGATTAATTCAAAACTCTCGAGCTCTTTATTTTTTAATTACATCAATTTTAAGATAATTTATTTTCTAAATCAAAATAATACTTCTTTTTTTTATTTTGCAACCTCAACTTAGCCCAAGGTCCCTGAGGATACGATCTCGACTCATTCTACCTACGTAGTGAGTAGAGTTATTTTTGGTGCTATCAACGACTACGCACCAACCACCTCACCTAACAGTTATTGGTGATGGGTCAACCGATGAGTAGACAACTCTTATCCAATGATTCTCTAATCATGGTGCACCCAAAACTTGATCTCTAATTCATGAAGCTCACCGTGCCCGAAATATTATTCCAATCCTTAGTTAAGTCAGACCCACCATTTGCACGAATTAGATTTCTGATTCGTTCCCTCACCGTATTCGAAATATTGAGCACAACCCATCCTCTAATCCGTAGCATCCAATGCCTAATGGATATAGTTGCATCTTTTCGATGCAATTGAGCCATTGTAACCAGTCGGGAACAATCAACCCCGGGAAGGTCCCGCACATCCATAATGGTGGAAGACCTTAGACTTAATATTTTCTTAGGGAGATTTAAATTAGGTCTCATTAAACTTGACTTGACATAGTCATAACAATTATAACTAACCTAGTGGCATGGGTTAGCTCGAATTGATAGTCACCTCAAATCAGAACTGGGTCGACACATATGGCCAAGTAAGTAGGACTGGTGGAAGGGATATGCCATTAACTTGATAAGAATGCATTCGAGTCGAGTAGCTTCCAATTAAAAACCAATCGGTCGTATCTGCTCAACTTACCTTAGACATCAAATTGTCGAACCAGAACCAATTGTGTCAGTCTACAATCCAGGCTCTAACCACTGAGCCAAATTAGGTCTTAACTTGATCAAGTCACATATGAATGTGATTTGACCTTGACCTAGACTTAATCCTATTAGGCTGGTCAATTATTAGCTTTCATGATCCCACCTAACCAACTTTTGATTCGGTTTGATCAACTGCTAGACCTAATTGAGCTACCTAAGTCCGAACCCAATTTTATGAAAATGGTTTAGATCTGAAATTCTCAATTTTAGACCTAATTTGATTTCATAAGCTTAATTCATTAATTAAGTCTTGGGTTCATAAACAAAATATGTAAATAAATCCTAAGATTTCAGGATCTAGGATTTTGCAGAAAAGTAAATTTTGATTTCTGATTAAGGATGAACGTGCAGTACCCTTACACGCCATAAGAACACCCCATTGAATAGGAGGAGAGGATCTTAAATCCTACTTTGTTCTTATGACCGGATGGCCATAAGAAACACCTTAATCAGAAATATTAATTTAACTACAAAACTAGTTAGATCTAAGTTACATATCACATATATAATTTCAGATCTAACTTATATATGCTTTGCATACATCTCATGTATTAAAATCTGATCTAATTAGCATGCTTTCAGATCTGATACATCACATATAACATCTAAAAAATAAGATTTAAATTGAACTATTTAATATAAAATCTATTCTAGACAGTTACTAGAATAATTCTACAACTAGTCTAGGCATGCAACAGATCAATCTTATGTATTAATTAAAATTTTATTTTCTATTTTCTAATCTAAATATAATATTTATAACATCAAAAAATTAGAGAATAAATTAGATCTAATTTATATTTTAATCATATTAAAATATAAAACTATAAGACTATTCATAGATCAAACTACTCCTAATCTAGTCATGCATCTCATACATGTTAGATCCACTTAGATTTAATTTTAAATTTTTCAGATGGAGTGGGGCGCCAACTATTGGTGCCCCTTCCTTTCACACGTGCAAAACAAAAAGGGGTGCATCTCCACATGTGCCCTCCTTCTTTCTTCATAAGATATAGAGAGAGAGTCTTAAAAAATTTGGGCTATAAGAGTCATAGTCAATCTAGTTCAAACTGGATCCAAATCGATTTCAAATTGAGTCTAAATTGAATCGAATTCGAAAAGCTGTCAAATCTGATCCAATCAAGCTTAAAATCTAAATCTGATTTAGATAATTGAATCTAATTAGTATTAAATTAAATTAAATCTAATAAATTAAATCTGATTTAAATTAATTAAAATTTGATCCATAATTTAATTAGTCTAAAAATAAATTACACTAGTTGCAATTAAGTCTCTGTGCTAACAATTAGCAGCTGCCAAAATTGTAACACTTACAAATTGATAATTTCTAAAATTCAAACTATCAATACAATTGATAATTTGAATACGATCCAAGCTATTGATCAGATCATGCTCTTTTTGTATATGACCCCTCAAATTCTATTCTGTCTGGTAGTGAGACATATCATGATCTCCATTACAATATCATCGAAACTCCTTTCGAATAGTCTGGAATGATTCTGACTCACCTCAACAAAGATCATTGATCTGATAATGATCCTAGTGAGTTCTCACAATGCACCAATGATGCCTAGCAGCATGTAGTGGCAACCCAGTAGAACAAAAAAAATAAACCTCTAGGTGTAGTTATTGTGTGATACAATCTCTTTATCGTGAGTCTCGATTAGACGGAGGTTATGGAGAACTCGTCAAACCCCATCGTCAGTTATATATCATATTGGCTCAACTCGAGTTCATCTGTGAATCCTGTGGAAACTATTTTTCAGTATTTACTCTTGCTCTGGCCAGAGACTTTCTGAACTCAGTCTTGCGAATCACATTGGACTACTTCTTTTCTATCAAGGTCGATAGA
The DNA here is from genome assembly GCF_000442705.2 of Elaeis guineensis. NCBI lineage: Eukaryota > Viridiplantae > Streptophyta > Magnoliopsida > Arecales > Arecaceae > Elaeis > Elaeis guineensis. The sequence continues at coordinate 66,064,458 of NC_025997.2, forward strand.
TTTCATCTAAGTATATCCTACTCCAAACAGTGAATCTGAACCTATAGTAGCCAACATACACAGTAAGGACCCAAATGGCTAGGGATCAAAAAAATGTGTAGTCAAACTAAGTAGCCTCACTGCGAATAGCCAACATACCGCAGGTCAAAGGACCAGTCATACTACTGTAACATCAAAAAAATTACTGATAAGTGAGTAGACATCCAAGTGATTTCTCATATTGGTCATGCTCAGTGTAAGTTATTCTCTAGCAACCACCTACACTCTCATCCCAGTGTCTCCACACCACAAACTCAAGACTCATCTACCCAAAAGAGAGGTAATTCGTGCATCGATCTTGAATGGATTGATCAATATTTTCCATGATGATCCTTCAATCGAAAGTATTTAGAAATTAACTACTAATGATGTATGTCTCAAATTTTCAATACCTTGAGAATATACAAAATTATCTTTGTTAATTTTTAGGATAAATCATGGACATATATGACATAATTGGTTAAAAAGACTACCCGTCAAGTACAAAACATACCTTAAAGAAAGGTATGTGTCAGTCAAGATTGACTTCTAGGATACACATGTAATTCATACATTCTTAAATTCATTTCTTATATTGATTTTGATGATATTTCTTGCTGCTCTCTTGAGCTTTTTGATGTTGTCAAAAAGGAATAGAATGAATGTTGAGTATATACTTGAGCTTACATATTTCATGCTTAAAAGTTCTCAAAATATCTTAATTTGCTTGAAACATCTTTAGATCATTTAAATATTTAGAATTTGAATTCAAGATAAATTGAAATATTCTTGTATGTTCTATCATTTCATGATTTATACTAGCCAATTAGTTGAAACACATTATTTTTATTTTTGTGCATATATTCAAAGTTTTACCATCATCTAAAAGAAAGAGATTGTTAATTCCATGATTGATTTTGATAAATGCTTAAGTATTTATGAATCTAACCATGTATTTCAAGAATAAATGTAGAATTTTCTAAATGCTCAAAATAAAGAAACCCTCTCAAAAGAATGATGATTAATAATCAAATGAGACTCAAAAAAGAAGTTTTTAAAAGCCTAAATATTGTAAAAGGCCTTAGAAATGAAGGTGGAAGAAGCTCTCAAAGATTGAAGTCAAAAAGCCACTCAAACTGAAGAATGTATAGAAATTTTCAGTTGGCTGTCACCTCGAGTAGACTCAAGGTGGATTTTGAGTCTGAAAGAATTATATCCTACAAGCCAATCGCATATGAGATGTAATAGGATATTTATTTATAATTTATATTTCAAACACATATAATTGATATTAATATTATTAATAAAATTAATATTTTTGATTCATTATATGCTGCATCTTATTAATTTTAAGATTATAATGAACCTCATAGGTCTGGGCATTGATTTTAGGGCCGTGATGAGATCATACCAATGAGACCTAAATCTTTGATAGCCCTGATCTAAAATATTCCTAATCGTTGGTACATTGAGTCAGGATCAATGATACTAGTAAGACTGGCATGTCCTATGTATGCTCAGAAATGAGGATGGTTGATCTCACAACCACTTATGTGGTGACACAAATACAAGGATATAGGTGCTCGATGAGTTCACTGAATTGACCTGCAAGAGAATAATCAGATGGAGTCTTATTTACATGTCAACTGATAATTCTCTAGTGGGAGTTGTGTAAATGATCCTTTGACCTGAGGTCACCATGGTACCTTGTGTACGTGGATCCATATTTTTATTCACTACCTAACTTGATTCTCTGATCCTTGTATGGAGTATTCTAGATATGGTGAAAAATGTATGAAGATTGTGAGTGATCAATAAGGAATCAGTCACTCCTAATAAGGAGAGCTAACATCCTATGTGATCTCATAGGACTGTGATTCTGGAAGTCTTTGACCAAAGCAGGATGATAATTAGAAAAAAGTTTCTAATATATTATCAACTAAATCATTATCTTTAGATTGAGATATATAAAGATAAGTGATTGGATTTGAATATTTTTATACCCACAACTCATCTAGGATGTTGTTTGACTGAAGGATTGAATTACACGAAAACTTACCATTGAAAGATATTTTGATAATTTTTTATCAAAATTTAAATCTTTTAGGTAGTCATGACATATTGGTAGATGTCAATCTTGACTTGTGGGCTTGATAAAAATTAAAAAAAATTAATTATGAAATCAATTTGGAAGAGTCCAAGTTGATTGGGACTCTTCGGGTGACTTAATCTCATTGGATTAGGGTTACGTTGAAAGTCCGGGTCCACTGCTGGCTAGATTTGGAATCCAATAGATCACACAGTTTAAGATTTAATCTTGATCTAATTTAATTAAAGTTTAATATAAATTTTATGATAAAAAATCTAAAAAAATTTTGAGAAAAAAAAAGAGGAGAATTTGAGTGGCAAAAGTTGCTACAAGGGTGGTGAGATTTTCAGCAAGTGTTGCTAGAGTGCCCTAGGATTCAATTTTTTTATGTGTTGGAGCTAAAAATTAAATCCTAGGTTATATGATATCTGAAGAGTTCTTCTTAGTGTCATTTTGAGGCAAGATCAAAAGTAACTGGACTTTGGTGCGATCGTGATGCAAGTTTGGAGCCTACAGTGTTCTTGAGAAGATAAAGCTGCAGTTGCGCACCGGTTGGGAAGGACCTTGGACAACTTTCGTATAGATCACCATTGGAGGACTTCTACCTTGAGATCTTATGGAGAACACCAATATATCACTTTTTTATTTAGGTTAAAGTATAATATTCTTTCTCTTTGTATGCTTGAATTTGCTTTGATCATGTTCGACAAGGTGATTTTAGGATTTTGGATTCAGCTCGATAGTTTTATTTAATAAAGCTGTTAATTTAAGTATTTTAAAAAATTTTAAAATTTATTTTTTGCTGCATGGCTAGAACCCAACAGTGGAATCAGAGCAACCCTTGTTTGATTCGATAAAACAAGTGCAATATAGTAGCTTAGAATTGTTCTTGTTCACATCTTGCCAAAATTATTACATCGATTCTTCAAACTCAAAAAAATACTTTTAACTTTTTATGAACCATGATTCTAAATTTTAATTATTAAATTATAAATTTATAATAATTTAGAATTTTATTATCATAGTTGCATGATGATTAAATTGATGTATAGCTAATAAGGGTGTTATGCATGCCTAATTAGATTAGAGTATGTTATATTATATGAATTTATTAGTCATATGTTATGACTTTGATTGCACCCTGATATATTTTTTGGCATGATAATATTATTGCTATTTTAAATAGTAGAAGCATGCAAATTTATATAATTTGTAGTGTACATTTTATGTGCTTATATAGTTAGGATGTGTCGAGTCCAGTTTAAAGTCCCTCATAAAATTATATTAAGTTGTAATATCGGAATTCACTTTTAAATCAAAAGTCAAATTTTTAAGATCAATTGGTGTCGAGGAAAGTGTGAAAGGTGATTTTTTAATTAGGTTCGTATGCTGGCCTGGCCAACTCTGTTAGTGTCTAGAAAAGCTACGGAGAGCCTCCCACCTACTTACCTGGCCAATTTGATCTTCTTGAATTTCAAACTTAGATTGATTAGTGATGTAGATACTACAAGTGATTAGTGATGTAGATACTACAAGGGCCTTCCTTCAAACTTGATTGATAGAGTATGTCAAGATCTTAGTGAGCTTGTTATGCTATCCACAAGGCTTAGTATAAAAATTGATATAATGTTGATCAAGTGCATATTGATGCTTATGGCATATTTGAATAGTGTTGCTTTATTGTGCTATCCACAAGGACAGCATTATTTAAGTATGACTATATGAGATTGAAGGATCAACTTAACTAGAACACTATAGTTTATTGTGTATCCACAGGACTATATGTGATCTAGAGGTCAGAATGAAAGATATTGAGAATTATAAAGGTACAATTGGTAAAAAGTTACCTACTCTTGAGCTCATGAATACTTGTTGTGCTATCCACAAGGTGTTTGTGAGGAATAGGGATCTCAACCCCATTAAGAAATATTAATATATTTTTTGATTTTCATATTTGAGGGCTATGAAGTTTGATAAAAATAGTGGGAGACACAATTAAATAAAAATCCTAGTCTAGTTGTGAATGTCTTCATTAGTTGTCCGTTTATATTGTGTTCTTGTCATTATAGATTAACCACACTTATGGCATCTTCACTGTCCCTTAGAGGTATCTTAGATACTAACAAGTTGACTGGACCCAACTATATCGACTGATTAAGGAACTTGAGAATTATTTTCACTCAAGAGAAAGTCTCCTACATTCTGGATACACGTGCTCTAGATTCTCTTGGAGAAGATGCTTTCGAAGAAGAAAGGACCACATACAAGATATAAAAAGATGACAGTGTGACTATCAAATATATCATGCTTGCCTCCATGAGCAATGAGCTCCAGAGGCAGCATGAGGACATGGACGTTCCCTCTATTCTCCTTAATCTTAAGGAGTCATATGGGGAGCAAAGTCGAACTGCTCGATATGAGATATCGAAGTAGTTATTCCGTACCTGTATGACTGAAGGCTCTTCCATGCAAATACATGTCCTAAAGATGATTGATTTGATCACTCATCTGGGATAGCGGGTTTTGCCATGGATGATGAACTGAGCCAAGATTTGATCCTGCAATCTCTTCCTGACTCTTTTTCTCAATTTGTCATTAATTATCATATGAACAAACTGAACATCAGCTTGTCTGAGCTGTTGAATATGTTAAAAATAGCACAGAGCCATTTCAAAGGTGAAAAGACTCAGGTTCTTCATGTTGATAAGATCAGCAAGAAAAAGATGAAGAAGGGTTCTAAGAAAAGCTGAACCCTAAGACTGGCATCTCCAAGAAGAAGGCGAAGAAGGTCTCCACCAAAGATACTTGTTATCACTATGGTAAGGAGGGCCACTGGAAGAGAAATTGCAAGGAGTACCTTGCAACTGTGAAATCAGTAAATATTGCTAAAAATTTGTATATGATACAAACTAATTTATCATTAAGTACTTCAATATCAGATTCTTGGGTATTGGATACTACCTGTGGTTCACACCTTTGCAAATCGTTGTAGGGTCTACAGGAAATAAAAAATTTGAATAAATATGACTTTGAGCTGTTCGATGCAAGTGGAGAGTCCATTCAAATCGAAGCTGTAGGAACCAGGTTTTGAAGTTACCTTCAAAAAAAATTTTGAAACTAAAGACCTGTTATTATATTTTAAATATTATTAAAAATATTATTTTTGTACCATTATTATTGGAACAAAGTTTTGAAATAATTGCAAAGAATAATGGTTATTCTATATATTTTTCTAATGAATATTATGGAAGTGCTTTTATTGATAATGGTCTTATGTTTCTTTCACTTAATGATAATGTGCTTCATGTTGATAATATGAAGAAAAGAAAGAGAAAAGATGTGAATGTCACATACCTCTGGCACTGCCGACTTGGCCATATAAATGAGTCAAGGATTAACAAGTTATACAAAGATAATTTTTTTGATCCTTATGATTATGAATCATATGAAACTTGTGAATCTTGCCTCATGGGAAAAATGACCAAGATTCTATTTACAGAATATGGAGATCGGGCGAGTGACATTTTGGACCTTGTACATACTGATGTGTGTGGTCCAATATTGATTCAAGCCAGAGGTGGATACTCATACTTCATCATATTTACTGATGATATGTCTAGGTTTGGATATGTGTATTTAATAAAATACAAATCCAAAGCTTTTGACAAATTTAAAAAGTATCAAAGAATGATCGAGAAATAAACTGGTAAAAGTATTAAAGCTTTTCGATCGGATCGAGGAGGAGAATACTTATCCAGTGAGTTCTTCAATTATTTAAAATAAAATGATATACTCTCTCAATGGACACCTCCTTATACTTCATAATTAAATAGAATTATAAAAAAGAAGAATCGCACCTTATTAGATATGGTGCGGTCCATGATGTATTTCATGGATCTTTCATTATCTTTTTGGGGATACGCCCTTGAGGCTGCAGCATATATTTTAAATAAAATACCTTCAAAATCTATTTCTAGCACTCCATATGAAATATGAAAAGAAAAAAGATCCAATCTTAAACATCTTAAGATTTGGGGCTGCCCAGCTTATGTGAAAAATATTGATGGATATAAACTGGATGCTAGATCAGAAAAATACAGGTTTGTAAGTTATCCCAAGGAGCGTATAGGATATTACTTCTATAACCCTACTCAACAAAGGATGTTTGTTGGTAGGTATGTTATTTTCTTGGAGAAAGAATTTATCCAAGAAGGAGACAGTGGGAGGTCTGTTGAACTTGAGGAAGTTCAAACCTACAATCAATCTAGGATTCACCAGATGGTCCTTAACCAGATGTGCCCATTGTTAAGGCACAGTCACTACACACACCTCCTCTCTGAAGGTTGAGTAGAGTGCGTAGTATATGACTCAGGTATGGGTTTGTCATTGAGAATGACAATACAACCCACATCATTGAGAATGATGAGCCTATGACCTATTCGGAAGCTGTCATGAGTAGTGACTCTGATAAGTGGCTCAATGCCATGAAATCCGAAATGGACTCCATGTATGCCAACCAAGTTTGGATGTTGGTTGATGCACCTGAGGGTGTGACCCCAATAGGATGCAAAAGAATCTTCGAAAAGAAGATTGGAGTAGATAGCCAGGTAGAGACCTATAAGGTCAGGCTTATGGCAAAAGGTTTTAGACAAAAACAAGGTGTTGATTATGAAGAAATCTTTTCTCCAGTAGCCATGCTCAAGTCTATTCGGATAATGCTTGCTACTGTAGCATATCATGACTATGAGATCTGGCAAATAGATGTCAAGACTTTCTTCCTCAATGAAAACCTGGAGGAAGAAGTCTATATGACTCAGTCAGAGAGATTTATCTCAAGTGAAAGAGCAAATCAGGTATGCAAGCAGAATAGATCCATATATGAATTAAAGCAAGCATTGAGGAGCTAGAACATCCATTTGATGAGACAATCAAATCGTTTGGCTTCATCAAAAATATGGATGAACCTTGTGTGTACAAGAAGAGTAGTGGGAGTGCTATTGTCTTCTTGATCTTGTATGTGGATGATATACTGCTCATTGGGAATGATATTCTGATGTTGCAATCAATCAAGACTTGGCTATCACAAAAATTTTTCATGAAAGACTTGGGTGAAGCATCCTATATACTTGGTATAAAGATCTATAGGGATAGATCAAAAAGAATGCTAGGCTTGTCCCAGTCTAGGTACATTGATCTTGTGTTGAAGAGGTTCAACATGGAGAAAAGTAAAAGAGGTTACTTGCCCATAGATCATGGCATACAACTCTTGAAGAAGATGTCTCCTAAGACACCTGAAGAGAGAAATAGAATGAATTCTATTCCTTATGCTTCGACAGTAGGATCAATAATGTATGCTATGTTATGTACCAGGCCTAATGTGCCTTATGCCTTGGACATTGTAAGTAGATTTCAGGCTGATCCAGAGGAGGATCATTGGAAAGCTGTGAAAAATATACTCAAGTACTTGAGAAGAACTAGAGATATTTTTCTAATATATGATGGATCTGATTTAAAACTAAAAAGTTATACCAATTCTAGTTTCCAATCTGATCTGAATGATAGCAAATCGATATCTGGATATGTGTTCATCTTGTATGGTGGTGCAGTAAGTTGAAAAAATTTTAAACAGCAAATTATTGCTACTCGATCACTGAGGCTAAGTATATTGCTACAAGTGAGGCTGCTAAGGAGGCTGTCTGGATGAAGAAATTTATCACAGAGTTGGGTATGGTTTCAGGGATTGAACAACCAGTGCCTCTTTATTGTGATAATACTGGGACAGTTGCTCATGCCAAAAACCCAAGGTCTCATCATAAATCCAAGCACATCCTAAGGTGGTTCCACCTCATTCAAAAGATAGTCGAAAGATGCAATGTGATCGTAGAGCAAGTTGACATCAAAAACAATATAGCGGACCCGTTCACTAAGGCCTTATCAATACAGTAGTTTGACTGCCACCTTCATAGCTTGAATATCAAGTATAGGGATGATTGGCTTTAGTGCAAGTGAAATATTAAAAGAATTATGTCCTACAAGCCAATTGCATATAGGATGCGATAGAGTATTTATTGTAATTTATCTTTCAAACTCATATAATTGATATTAATATTATTAATAAAATTGATATTTTTGACTCATTATATACTGTATCTTATTAATTTTAAGATTATAATGAACCCCATAGGTCTGGACAATGGTTTTAGGGCCGTAATGAGATCACATCAGTGAGATCTAAATCTTTGATAATCCTGATCTAAAATATTCTTAGTCGTTGGTACATTGAGTTAGAGATCAATGATACCGATAAGACTGGCATATCCTATGTATGCTCAGAAATGAGGATGGTTGATCTCACAACCACTTGTGTGGTGACACTAATACAAGGATATGGGTGCTCATTAGAAAATGAGTTCACTGAATTGACTTGGGAGAGAATAATCATATGGAGTCTTATTTACATGTCAACTGATAATTCTCTAATGGGAGTTATGTAAGTGATCCTTTGACCTGAGGTCATCATGGTACCTTATGTACATGGATCCATATTTTGGTTCGCTACCTAACTTGGTTCTCTAATCCTTATATGGGGTGTTCTGAATATGGTGAAGTATGCATGGAGGTTGTGAGTGAGCAATAAGGGATCAGTCAAGCGGAGCGAATATCTTATGTGATCTCATAGGATGGTGATTCTGGAAGTCTTTGGCCAAAGTAGGGTGATAATTAAAAAAAAAATTTAATATATCATCTCCTGAATCATCACCTTCAGATTGAGATACATAAAGATAAGTGATTGGGATTGACATATTTTCATACCCATGGCTCATCTGGGATATTGTTTGACTGAAGAATTGGATTATATGGGAACTTACCACTGAAGGATATTTTGATAATTTTTTATCAAAATTTTAAATCTTTTAGATCATCATGATATATTGCTAGACATCAATCTTGACTTGTGGGCTTGACAAAAATTAAAAAATTTTGATTCTGAAATCAATTTGAAAGAGTCCAAGTTGATTGGGACTCTTCGGGTGACCTAATCTCATTAGATTAAGGTTACATAGAAAGTCTGGATCCACTGCTGGCTAGATTTGAAACCCAATAGGTCACACACTTTAAAATTTGATCTTGGTCTAATTTAATTAAAGTTTTAAATAAATTTTATAGGTTAATTTGATATGCTAGCACATTGTATTAACCCAAGTTCCCAAATTAGTTTGGTTCAAAGTATTTGAGCTAACCTAGACCAGTTGGCTTTGACCTAATAGGATTGGGTCAATTTGAATTGGATCCTTATCTAACTTGAATCAATTTTAAGTGGAGAAAGACTCCTCCATGTTCACCAAAATCCATGAAAAAATATAATTGCCGCCCACCTCAAATCAGCTTGAGAAATAAAGAGTCCTTAAAGAAGGCTCTTTATTAAACACGTTGCCTTAGAAGATAAATCAGAAATCCTATGTTTTAATGCTAAAAATTAATAAAAATTTTATGAAATATAGAGAGTGAAGAGTCTTTCTACTCCAAGTATTTAAATCATCAAAAATTCATTTGGTAAATTTTTTTGGTGCGTGGGAAGTTGGAGCGCCAAAAGTTGGCACCCCTTCATCCCATGTAACGTCCCTTGGTCCCCTATTTATAGGGGATGGCCTAGATGGTTTCTGGCTAATATTTTTAGGTGAGCCAGAGAGATAGAATGTGAAAATCATAGAAAAAAATCTGAAAAAAATTTGAGAAAAAAAAAGAGGAGAATTTGAGTGGCAAAAGTTGCTACAAGGGTGGTGAGATTTTCAGCAAGTGTTGCTGGAGTGCCCTAGGATTTGATTTTTTCATATGTTGGAGCCAAAAATTAAATCCTAGATTATATGACATCCAAATAGTATTTTCTTAGTATCATTTTGATAGTAAGATCAAAAGTAATTGGACTTTGGTGCGATCGTGACGCAAGTTTGAAACCGACAGTATTCTTGAGAAGACAAGGCTGTGGCTGCGCAACGGTTGGAAAGGACCTTGGCCAACTTTTGTGTGGATCACCATTGGAGGACTTCTATCTTAGGGTCTTGTGGAGAACACCAATGTGCCACTTTTTCATTTTGGTTAAAGTATAATATTCTATCTCTTTGCTGCTTGAATTTTCTTTGATCATGTTCGCAAGGTGATTCTAGGATTTTGGGTTCGGCTCGATAGTTTTATTTGATAAAGTTGTTGATTTGAGTATTTTAAAAAATTTTAAAAATCATTTTTTGCTGCTTGACCAGAATCCAACAGAGTCGACTCAAGCTAAAATAGTGAAAGAAAAGACTTTTGGCATGCAAAAATTTTAGCTGGTACATCCTCAAGTCGACTTAAGTTAGGTGCAAATCGACTCAAATGAATAGTAATAGAAAAAGTAAAGTTTTAGGCAGAAAAAGTTTTGACCGAGCAAAGGGGTCGAGTTGACTCAAATTAGTCGAGTCGAGGTCTCAGAAAATAACAAAGAGCATGATTTTTGGGATAAAAGTTCGAAGCAGACTCGCAGGCTAGTCAAGTCGACTCGAGGTGCAATCGAGTCGACTCAAGGCTCAAGTCAAGTCAACTCAAGCTCAATTCAAGTTGACTCGAGTTTCAACACTAGTTCTACAGAAACTCAAATTTGATTCCTAATGGCTAGATTTTGTCTCCAATGGTTAGTTCAAGCCCTCCAATGATCCAAACTTGTTCTCCAGCCATTGTAAAGCCTATTTACAGATGGAGAATCAAAAGAAAAAAGGAGAAAGTAGATTGAAAGAGTGAATCATTTAAAATTGTGAGCTCGATTGAATATTTAAGAAAAAGAGAGAAAAAGAGAAGAACCAAGCTTCAAATTCAAAGAGTATTTATAAGAGATCTTTAACAACTTCTCAAGCATCCTTTCAAGCTTCAAAGAAGAGTGATCAAGTTTCTAAGAGTCATCATTCAGCCTCTTCTTCATGCTTCAAAAAGCATTTTCTTTTATTTTTATTTTGTGCTGAATTTCATTCATCTTTATATTTTATTTTCTTTACAAGTTTCTTTGGAGCAAAGAAACTTATGGTTAAGATCTATCCAAGCCCATAATTGGATATTGTAGGTTTTGGTTGGTGAGTCCAAAAAACTAACTGGATTGATAGTGAGTCTGAAAAACTATCGGTGTAAGATTGTGGTTGATAATCCTGAAAATTAACTAGATTTGTTTGTGATCCTGGATTAAAACAAACACATTGTAATCAGATGATTATCATGAAATTCCCAAGGAATTCTTAGGAAGTAGGTGTAGGTGTGGGGTTGCAACAAACCACTATAAATCTCTTTGTCTTTGTGGTGTGATTACTTGGTTTCTCTTCTTGCTTTACTTATTTGCTTTACATACTTGCATTATATCATTACTTTTAATTCTGTTGCAACAAATTGCATATTCACCACAAACACTCAGTTAGTTTAATTTGAACCACACATTTACTTCGAGTTTAATTTGACCTAAAATTTTATAAGAACCAAATTCATCTGCCCCTTGGGTTGCTACCTCTAGGAAACAACAGGAACCTCACCAGATTACTATGAGCCATTGGATCATGGTAAAAATTTATCCACGCAAAGATAAAGGTCTAAATCTAAATCTAATTTTATTTTTTAACATCTTAATTTTAGCATGTGAACATTTCTGAAATGTGTAGATTAGATTTATATTTTATGCATGTTATATTTAAAATTATTTTAAATCTAGATCAAGTTTAAATTCTACTGTATTTATGATTTTTAAAAATTAAAAATCTATATGTTCTTATCTCTACATGCATATCTTGGATGTGCGACATCTTTCTGTTGGAAAATTAGTCCTAAAGCCAATCGTGTGATGACTGTACTAACTATAATTGTATATGAATTGATAAACAATAAAAGTTATTTCGTATTTTTTATCACAAGATTACATCTTCTAACGAACTTATATGCTGTGATGAACTCTTTAGGACTACTTTGACCGATAAAGAAGAATTTATCGTGTAGTCCTTAAACTAGTTCGCGATCAAACGATATGCTATTACTAGGACGATAGCGATATCAAGTGTAGATCATTGTGTACCATATACATTGGTTGTCCTCGTAATCAAATAGTATGGAGCCACTGGTATGGCATGCAGGTGAGATGTAGGAGTATATCATCACTGAATGTGACCAACTACGGAATACTCTGCTGTCAAGGGTAGCTCGCAAAGGGTATGGGTATAAGTATCCCTCCGACCTGAGATCACCACAATAACTTACAAGCAACTCACTATACTTTGGTGTCAGAGTAACTGAGTTTCTAATTTAGTGACAGAAGATTTTTAGGTACAGTCAAGTACTTGTCAAGTCAGTGCATGAGTCAAGATAGGATTGATCCCTCCGAATTAGTAAGAGATATGCATCAGTGTATTTCAATTTAGCAAAATCTGAGTCTGGATAATCCATATGATAGATTTAAAAAAAATTAAAATATAATGTGGATAACTTATCTAGGATTGACAGTTAAATTTTAGATCATTCTCAAGTATTAGGATCAAAAAGATGAATTATACGGTAACCATACACTAATAGATTCTTGAATGTTGCTTCATCTTCATTCGACCTATCCGGATGTTGGGTCATCATTGCTAGATAGTTACATCAATTGGTTTAGAAAGATATTCCTGTGCTACCAACTTAGGTTCAAATCTATAGGATCACACTCAAAAAATGTTTCTGACTGATTATGTAGCTGATCAACAATTGAGAGTCATTCAAGGGCTTAATCATCAATTCGATTGATGGTTAACCTTATGCAAAAGTTACAATAAATTAATTCATCAAGTATTAATGAATTAATAAAAAATTAATTAGTAATTAAATTACTGATTAACTCAATTTGATTAAGTAAAGAAGATTAAATAAAATTTAATTAAATTAGATTCAATTAGGTTTGACCTGATTAGGTTATGAGATGACCTAATCGCTAAGGGAGAATTATCCCTGATTTTATCAGGACTTTGGTTCAATTAATTTTTAATTTGATTAAAATTTAATTAAAACTTTATAAATTTAATTAGATTAATTTTTATATATTTTATCTGGGCTAAAGCAAATATTATTTGGTTTGGATCCAAATAAGGAAATTAAGAGTCCTTATTGGAATAGAACTCTTCTTCCTTGCACCAACCCAGTTTGCATGCCATATATCTCCATGTACAAAATTATTTTATGTGAGATTTTTTTACACTAAAGATTTCTTTCCCTTCTCTATATCACATCTAAATTTGATTTAGTTTTGATAAAATAAATATTCTAAAATTAGATTTTAAAATATTCCTTATCAGGAGAATCTATTCTTATCCAGATCAACCTCTCCATGCTAATAAATTTTTTTCTCCTTATATGTGTGATATTTTAAGGATAATTTTTGTGAAAGATTAGCTGGAGAACTATTTTACTATAAAAAAATATGGGAATGGATGTTTCATATTTTTTTGATATGTTTTGGGATGTGGAATTTTGAAGGGAGACAGAATCCTATAGAAGTCTAGGATCACTAGGACTCTTCACCCCACCTCCTTACACATCTATAAAAGGAGCTTTTGTGGTTTATTTTATGTGTGTAAGATACCAGAAGAGAGGTCTTTATGTAAAAAAGTTTGGGCATGGTTCATGGTTAAAAAATAGAGAAAAGGATCCTCTCTCTTGGGGTGTGCACAAAAATCTGAATTTTAGATTTTTAATTCTAAGGGTTTGGGAAGAGAGAATAAATTAGAAGAAAATTATTTTCTTCTTCATCTTTCTTTTACCTCTTTATCTCCTCTAGAAGTTCATATTCAACTTTGGAATGATTCTAGAGATTTGAAGAAAGAATCCAGATTGGCCAAGAAGAAGATCTTCACACGAGCTAGCACTCCCGAGAAGATCGATTAGATCGGGGCTTCAAGTAGATTTTTCATGGAGGCCGAATGCATATGCGACTGTGAGCAACTAACAAAGCTCCTCTCTACCATATCTCTCAGTAGCAGAGATCATCAACTCATGCAAAGGTATCGAGTTCTGAACTCAGATTAGAAGTAGATGTGATCTACTGCTCACATGCATGCATGCTGATTTTATCTTCAGTATCTTTTAGATTTTATATGCAACATAACATGCCATAGATCCTAGAATAGATTGATTTGATGATTAGATCATATGTATATTAGATTAATTTGATTAATTTAAATATCTTTCATTATAATTTATTCAAAAAAAATTTGAAATACATGCATAAAATTGCCTGCGTTCTCTAACAGTGGGCTCAGAGCCAGATTCGTTATGATATGTTATATGTGCATATTAAAACTAAAATTTAATTTTATTTAAATCTGATATGTGATATCTTAGATCTAAATTTAATTAATGGTTGATCACATAAACTGACATAAGATTATTCTGCGGTAGGGTTTACCCCTTACAATGAAAAGATTGTTTTAGTTTGTGCTGATCCTTGATAAAATCTGATTTTATGTCATACATATAATGTTTATGATCTGATTTAGATATAATCTAAAATTATAATTAGATCTAATATATTTTAGATGAGATCTAAATTCAAGCATATATGATATGTGATTAGATTAGATGATCCGATTAGCAAGTACTTGTATTGGATTGATCATCAGGCCATCCGATTATAGGAGCAAGAAGGATTTAAAGGTCCTCTCTTCTCATTCGATGGGATGCTCTTATAATGTGTAGGAGTACCATATGATTAGATTCCATAAAGAAGAATATGAAAGGAAGAACTTATTTTTCTATAAAATCTTAGATCTTGAAATCCTAGGTTTATTGTATGTGATACAAAGTTGTATAAAAAATAAGACATCTAATCTATATGATTAAAAATTTTTTATTCATGATAAAATAAAATTTTAAATCATAAAAATTTTAGATATGATCTAAAAATATTATGATTAATTTTATTTTAGTATTATGTAAGAATTTTTAGATCTGAAACTCTTTGAATCATGCTCCCACAATTACTGAGCCGATAGAGTTTTGAACTGAGTCGACCCAGTCTCTGTGTAGTCGGCTCAATATTGATTGAGTCGACCTAATTTCAGAATAAAAAATTTTTACATAATAATTATTATAAATTATTTACAAAATAAAAGATTGAAATTATTTCAAACCATAACCTAAACCTATATTGATGCTGAACTTAATTGAGAATTAAGTATATAATCGATTAGATCTAGAATTATGAATTAAAGATCTAATGTCATTCACATAAAACATAGGGGCATGGGTTAGCTCAAATCAAGTCCTTTTAATTAGGTTAGACTTAAAATTAAAATCAAAGAGTTAATAGACCAACAAGAAAAATTGATTAAATCTAATCAAATATTAAATTAGATTAAATCAGGATTTTTTTAGAATCAATATAATAGTTGTAGATGGTCAAGTCCATGTCTTCGATTAGACCAAATGGACTTTGATTGTGACTCAGGGTTGAATTTGAATCATTAGATTGATCAAATCGAAACTAATTAACTAATTAGTGTCTAAGATAACTTTGGCATTTTGATCGATGGTTTTTAATTGGGAGCAGCTTACCTGGCCATTTCGATGGTGTCTAAGGCAAGCTTAGCATATCCTCCCACCAATCTCACTTATCTAGCCAATTTGATGAATTATATCGTGATTAGACTACTAAGTGATTTGAGTTGACCCATGCCATAAGGTTGATCAGTATAACTAATCTAGGTGCCATTTCAACTAGTATGACCCTGATCCAATTCAATGACTTGTGAAGTCAGTGGAAGGATTATGGTTTACTGGTTGATGTCTTCTCATTTCTTCTCTAAACTGATTCTTAAATCTTCTAAATTATTAGGTCTATAAAATAAGCTAGTTATAGGGATAACTAGATCATAGCCTCCCATTAAGGTGAATGATAATGGGTCCATTATTTCTGATTGATATTGCAGGTGCCATCCGTTTGGTGTTCTCTCTGAATGATGAAATTATCATTCATCATATGATGACTCTGTTTTACTATCTGATGATGGTTGGATTGATCGAACCATCCTCGGGCCTGATTATTCATTAGTTAGAAACACAACGTAGGTTCATGTTAATGGTTTGACCTAACCGAAACTTTCAATGGAGGTCCATCGCCTACTGAAATAAAATCTAAAGCAAAATTAATTATTAAAAATTATTTAGAGAAATAATTAGTTGAGAACCTACCCATAAATATATATGGGTTGATCGAGCCATCCTCGGACTTGTATGCAGTATGTGTGGATTCTAGTACCCACTAAGAAATTAAGGTAATTTCTCAAATTGGGGGTAGAGGCTATCAATTCGTATAAAATAGAGAAAGAACCTTTAGACTAAAGTCTAAGTCTTTAGGTTTAATCAATTCATAAATATAGAGGTCTTGTATTTTTCTTTTAGTTATGGCTAGATGTACGTTGCTGTTGGGATGCGCAAGAGTTTCATGGATGTATTCCAAAATTTTTCAATGGAAGAATATTAGATTAAACTATTTAATCTATAAATATACGCATAAAATTTGATCTTAAAACTTCTACAAATAGATCTATGATATGAATTTATATGCATAAAAATCTGAATCTAAAATAACAAGCATGTGAACTCAAAAGATAGCATTTAGTGATAGATCAAATCTACCACTTTTAGGGTCCAAACCCAATACCAGAGCATGGGAAGTCAAACTCCATGATTGAAAATATAGATCTGAAAGTTTTCTCTAGTCGCTCACAGCCGCACAAGCATCTGGCCTCTATGGATGGTCATATGAAGCCCCTCGAACCGATCAGCCTTCCGTAGGAGTGCTAGCTCGCGTAGTCGGCTTCTGATGACAGATCTGACTTGATCTCCTTCTTCAATCATCTCAAACTTTTTGAATGATGAAGATGGATCAGAGGAGGATGCTGGATGTAGAGAAAAATCAGATGAAGACTCTCTTCTCTTTGATTTTTTTCTCACCCAAAAACCTAGAACAGTTCTAGGTCTCTCACCATGAGGAGAACGATCTCCTCTCTTGTTCATGCCAAGAAGGAAAAAAAACCACCAAATCCTCACATCCAAAAATAGTGTTTTCGACCCTCTTTCTCTCTAATTTCTCACAGTAAAAAGTTCCCATCATTTGGCACACAAAATTATGGCCTTATTATGGTTGACGCACAAACCTGATAAAACAGGATAAGGGCTGGAGTTTGTTATAATTCAAACTCTTTTGAATTCCAATTCGACTTCAACTTTTTTTCACCCTTATTTAACTTAAAGAGAAACTCATCAAAGAAAATTAGGCATGAAAATCAATTGGAAAGACCTCTTTTTATCATACATAATAGACCCCTTCAAAAGCAGCCAACGTGTAGAAGGATATAGATAAGGTTTTAAGTTAAAATTCAAACTAATTTGAATTTAAATCAAAACTAATCAATTCCTATTCTTAATGGGTGACAAAAGAAGGATTAATTTTTAATTTTTTCATATACAAACTAATTTTATGTGGTGAGAAAAGGCATGATACAATTTAAGTAGTGCAAGGGATAGAGTCCTATTCATTTGAGACTCTAGGGTTTAATCAATTGGATTTCTTTCAAATCCAATCCAATTAGACCCAAATAAAATATGATAAATCTAATCTAATTAGGCTCCTATAATTTTAATTAAATTTAATTAAATTAATTAAGCCATAAATCTGATCAAATCAGGATCATTTCTCCTTTACCGATTAGGTCATCTCATAACCTAATCAGACTTGACTTGATTGAATCAAATTCAATCAGACTTCATCCAGACTTTAATGCTCGATCAAATTAACCTAATTAGTGATCTAATCACTAATTAATCCTCCATTAATGATAGAGTCTAAGTCTAGTGAGATTCTTCTCTAGAGTCTCCATCCAGTGGGACTCTTCACCAAAGTCTTCGTTGACTGAAACTCTTCAGATTAGCCATGTGATTGGAGAGAAACTTCTAATGTGTGTGATCTTATAGGTTTGAACCTAAGCCGATAGCACAAAAATTGATTCTTATACTAATTGTGGTAACCATCTAGCAATGGTACCCAACATCCGGATAGGCCGAATGTATGCAAAGCAACACTCAAGAACCTATTTGAATATAGTTACCGTATAATTCATCCCTTTGACCTTTGATGCTAGGATGACTTAGAGTTTAAACTGTCAACTCTAAATGGTACATCGATTATGTGTCTCAACCTGATAAATTCTGTGACTCCTCATAAGGATTGCCCTGGCCAAGGTCTTACTTAATTGAAACACAAAGCATTCTTTCCAATCCCTTGGAGTGGTCAATTCCATCTTGACTCACGCACCAACTTCACAAGTACTTGACTGTGCTCAAAAATCTTTCAATCCTGAATTAAAAATTCAAGTAGTCCGACACCAAAGCATAGTTTGTTGCTTGCAAGTCACCATGGTGATCTCAGATCGGAGGGATACTTATACCTATATTCTTTCGAAGTGATCCTTGACAGCAGAGTGCTCTGGAGTTGGTCATATTTAGTGAAATATACTCCTACATTTCACCTGCATGCCATACCAGTGTCTCCATGCTCTTTGGTTAAGAGGACAAGCAACCTATATGGCACGCAATGACCTATACTTGATATATCTATCATCCTAGTAATAGCATATCATTTGGTCGCGAACTCATTTAAGGACTAAACGATAAATCTTTCTTTATCGATTTAAGATAGTCCTAAGAACTTCCATCATAACACAAAAGTTTGATATAGAAGATGTACAAGCTTATGATAAAATTTATCAAAAAAAAATTATTAATTCATATACAATTACATCAAATAGTACAACCATCAACAGGCTGACGATTGGCTTTGGGATATATTTCTTCATAACTCTCACTTGTACTAAAGTCAATCGATACAGTATCGTATACCCATCTTCATTTTGTGATCTTCAAATTTCTTTACCGCAAGGACTTTAGTTAATGGGTCGGCTAGGTTATCCTTTCCATCGATCTTCTAAAGGTCGATGTACTCTGCCTCACAAACATAGCTTTTTTTGTAGCATCGGATGCCGCAATGTACTCTGCCTCTTAAATAGAATCAATTGCAGAGTGCTGCTGGAAACTTTTTCAACTGACAACTCCACCATTAGGGTAAAGATGTATCCCGACATATTTTTATTCTCTGTAATGTAGGGACATCATTCTCGATTAAGAGAATATCGTCCATATACAAAATAAGAAATATAATTACTAAATTATTAGCCCACATATATATACAGGGTTTTTCTTTATTCTTTACGAAGCCATACGTTCTAATCACCTTATCAAAATGTATATTCCAACTCTGAGATGCTTGCTTCAATCCATAAATAGATCTTTGAAGCTTGCACACCTTGGACTCATCTATAGATGTGAACCCTTCAAACTGCATCATATACACCTCTTCATTTAGCTCTCCATTTAAAAAAGTTATTTTCACATTCATTTGCCAGACTTCATAGTCCAGGTATGCCGCTATTGCAAACATGATCCGAATGGACTTGAGCATTACCACAGGAGAGAGTATCTCGTCATAGTCAACACCATAATGTTGATGATATCACTTGACAATCAGACGGGCTTTATAGGTCTCAACCTTTCTATCTGTATCCCTTTTCCTTTTGAAGACCCACTTATACTCTATGGGTTTTATCCCTTCAGGTGGATCAACCAATGTCCACACATTGTTGATCTTCACGGATGCCATTTCAAATTTTATGGCTTCAAGCCATTTCTTAGAGTCAGACCTCTGCATTGCATCCATATAGGTGATTGGATTCTCATTGTTCTCATCGAGCTCAATAAGATCTCCATCTCAGATCAAGAAACTTAGGTATCTATCCGATTGATGCGGTACTCTATCAGATTGTCTTAAAGATTTTGTATATTGGGCTTCGAATTTGATCTTATCAAATCCGATTTAGATTCAGTTACTGGTGTCGGTTCTTCTACTTGTCAGACTTCATCAAGCTCAACTTTAGAGGCATTATTCCTTCACTGAAGAACTTCTTTTCTAAAAAGTGTGCCTTACTGCTGACAAATATCTTTTGTTCAGTGAAGAGGTAAAAGTAATATCCCTTCATTTTCTTGGGGTACCTTACAAAATTATACTTATCAGACCTAGGTCCGAGCTTGTCTATTTGTAATTGTTTGACATAAGCCGGACACCCCTAGACCTTAATGTAAGTGAGGTTTGGCCTACGTCCTAACCATATCTCATATGGTGTTTTACTAACTGACTTACTCGAAATATTATTGAGCACAAAATAGGCTGTCTCAAATACTTATCTCCAAAAAAATATTGGTGGACTTGTAAACCCCATCATGGATCGAACCATATCCAACAAAGTTAAATTCCTTCTTTCTAAGACACCATTATGCTGTGGTGTCCCTGGAGGAGTCCATTATGAGAGAATCTCATTCTCTCCAAGATATGTCAGAAATTCACTATAAAGATATTCACCCCTCGGTCAGACCGAAGGGTCTTAATCTTTTTTTCAATTTATTTCTCTACTTCATTATGAAATCGTTCGAACATTTCAAACTATTCAAACTTGTGTTTCATCAAGTAGACATATCCATATCTAGATAGATCATCTATAAACGTAATGAAATAGCTATACCCTCCTCTGGCACTAATGTTCATAGGTCCACAAACATCACTATGTATTGACCTAGAACTTCACTAGCTCATTCACCTTTTCTAGTAAAAGGTGACTTAGTCATATTTTCAAGAAGACAAGATTTACAGATCGACAATGATTCACAATCATTGATATTGAGAATATCCTCTTGTGCTAACCTATTTATCCTACTTTTATTAACATAATCGAGCCTGCAATGCCAAAGATAGATATCTGTGACATTATCTAACTTTGGATGTTTATTTGGAGTGTACATTATGCTCATAGACTGTGATAATACATAGATATCATTTCTTAATTATCCTTGCATTATTGTAACATTATTTATAATGATATCATAATAATTATTCTTTATTGACAAACTATAACCATCTTTGGACAAAAGATCAATAGAGATTATATTCATCAAGAAAGATGGACAATAGTGACAATCACTTAAAATGATACTATTAGATCTGAAAACAAACTCGACAATTTCTAAAGCTCGAATTGAAACTTGACTTCCATCTTCTACATTTAGGAATCTCTCATCGTTCTCAAATTCTCTGCTAACTTAAAGTCCTTGCAACGAATTGCATATGTGAACTGGACTTTCGGTATCCAATACCCAGATAGTAGTATCACATATAGAGAAATTATAAGGTATTATCATATAAGCACCTTGATCAGCAACTAATTGCTCATTTCTTTTTAGCCTATTTAGGTCATTATTTTTTTGACTCGATTCAATCCTAAACTTTTTAGCTAGATTGGGCTCAAGACCAATATTCAACTTTTGATACTAGCTATCAAAGTTGGGTCCAATAAGCTCATCACTATCAAACAGTGAGTGGAATAATAAATTACTAGCCATTTCTGAAAAGAAAGAAAAACAAGACCTAATTAGTATATGAATTAATCAAACCTAAAGATATAAATTTTAATCTAAAGATTCTCCCACTATTTTATACGAATTGGTAGCCTCTATCTCCAACTCGAAGAATTACCTCAATTCTTTAGCAGATACTAGAATCCACACAGACTGCATACAGGCCCGAGTATGGCTCGACCAACCCATATGCATCTACGGATAGGTTCACAACTAATTATTTTTCTTAAATAATTTTTAGTAATTAATTTTATCTCAAATTTTATTTCAGTAGGAGATGAGTCTTCACTAAAAGTCCTGGTTAGGTCCAACCATTAACATGAACCTACTCAATAATTCTAACTAATGAATAATCAGGCCCGAGTATAGCTCGACCCACCTAATCATTCATCAGATAGTACAATAAAGTCATCATATGATGAATAATAATTTCATCATTCAGAGAAACACCAAATAGATGGTACCTGCAATGTTAATCAGAAATAATGGACCCATTATCATTCACCTTAATGGGAGGCTATGATCTAGTTATCATCATAACTAGCTCATTTTATGGATCTAATAATTTAGAAAATTTAATTAACATAATTTAATAGAATTAAATACACAGACTAGTTAATCATAATCCTCCCACTGACTTCACCAAGTTAGATTAGGATGAACTAAAAACAAGCCGATCCTACTGATAAGTCATCAATCCTTCCACTGGCTTCACCAAATCATGTCAAGGATAAAGACAAGTTGAATTAGGGGCACCTAAATTAGTAGAACTGATTTCCTAGTAAGCATGGGTCAACCCTAATCATTAAGCGATCTGATCAAAACTTGATTCACCATATTGGCTAGGTAAGTAAGATAGGTGGGAGAGATATTCCATTAACTCATCATAAACTCAATCTATATGAGTATCTCTCAATTAAAAATCATTGATCAAGATTGTCAAACTTACCTTAGACACCAACTGGTTAATTAGTTTCAATCAGATCTACTCATGGATTTGGGTTCGACCGCTGAGCTCAAGATCAAAGTCTATTTGGGTCTAATCAAAGACATGAACTCGACCAACTACAACTATTGTATAGGCTCTAAAAAAATTTTGATTAAATCTAATTTCTCTTTTTAGTCTATTTTATCTTTGATTCTAACCCTAGGTCTAACCCATTTAGGAGGATCTAATCAAGCTAACCCAGAAACTCATCACCCACGTATTATGCGAATGACATTAGGTCTTTAATTCATAATTCTAGATCTAATTTATTCAACTTAATTTTTAATTAAATTTGAGGCTATGGGTAAGGGTTTGATATTTAAAAATAATTTTAAATTTTATAAAATATTTTTATAATTAATTTTATGCATAATTATTTAGATCCGAAACTTGAATCAGCTCACCCTTGGATTGAGCCTTCTCATCACAATGGATCGACTAAGTTCTGAGGCTTAGTTGACTACTTGATGATGAATTATTAATCATAATTTTTTAGCCTATTATATTGAGTCAGCTCAACAAAAATTGAGCTAACTAACCAGGATCCTGAGTCGACCCAAACAATACTGAGTTGACTCAACAGGCGAACTACAACAATTGTATTAATTTTAGATCAAAATAATTCTATATAAATAGGAATAAAATCAATCATAAATTATTTTAGAATTATTCTAAACATGTTCATGATTCTAGATTTTATTTGCAAAGATTAGATGCAATTATCTTTCATATAATGTATCATATACACAATCTTAGGATTTTTGAGAAAGTAAAGTTTTCTTTTCGCATTCATCTTCATAGGATATAGTCACAATAGCACCCCTACACATCATAAAAGGATTCAATTGAATGAAAAAAAAAGAAATCAAATCTCTATTACCTCTTATGATCGGACGGTCTGGTGACAAACCCGATCCTATTACTTCGCTATTCAAATCATCTAATCTAAATAATTTAGATCTAATCTAAATTATTTTAGATCTGATTATTATATTTTGATCAAATTAAAATTAGATAATAATTATTATAAATAAAAATTATATACTTTAAACTAAAATCAAATTTTATAAAGATCAGTACAAACTAGGATAATCTTTGCACTGTAAGGGGTAAACCTTACAGCAGGATAATCTTATATCAGTTTGTGTGATTAGATCTATAACTAATTTTAAATTTAAATATTATATATCAAATCTAATCCAAATTAAAATATAGATCTACATGCATATAATATCATATCATATCGAACCGTGGCTCTGATACCACTAATGGGATGCGCAGGAGTTTCATACATACATTTTAAAATTTTTCAGTGAAAAAATATTAGATTAAACTATTTAATCTATAAATATATATATATATAATTTGATCTTAAAATTTTTATAAATAGATTTATGACATGAATTTATATACATAAAAATTTGAATCTAAAATAACAAGCATGTGAACTCGAAAGATAGCATTTAGTGATAGATCAAATCTACCATTTCTAAGGTCCAAACCCAATACCTGAGCATGGGTAGTCGAGCTCCATAATTAAAAATATAGATCTGAAAGTTCTCTCTAATCGCTCGTAGCCGCACAAGCTTCCGACCTCTACGGATGGTCCACACGAAGCACCTCGGATCGATCAGCCCTCCGTGGGAGTGCTAGCTCGCGCAGTCAGCTTCTGATGGCAGATCTGATTTGATCTCCTTCTTCAATTACCTCAAACTTTTTTGATGATGAAGATGGATCAGAGGAGGATGCTGGATGGTGAAGAAAAATCAGATGAAGACTCTCTTCTCTTTGATTTTTTCCTCACCCAAAAACCTAGAATAGTTCTAGGTCTCTCACCAAGAGGAGAACGGTCTCCTCTCTTGTTCATGCCAAGAAGGAAGGAAGACCACCAAATTCTCATGTCCCAAAATAGTGTTTTCAACCCTCTTTCTCTCTGATTTCTCACAGTGAGAAGTCCCCATCATTTGGTGCACAAAATTGTGGCCTTATTATGGTTGTCGCACAAACCTGATAAAACAGGATAAGGACTGGATTTTGTTACAATTTAAATTCTTTTGAATTTTAATTTGACTCTAACTTTTTTTCACCCTTATCTAACTTAAAGAGAGACTTATACAAAAAAATTGAGTATGAAAATTAATTAGAAAGAGCTCCTTTTATCGTATATAATAGATCCCTTCAAAAGTAGCCAACGTGTGGAAGGATATAGATAAGGTTTTAAGTTGAAATTCAAACTAATTTGAATTTAAATCAAAATAAACCAATTTCTATTCTTAATAGAAGACAAAAGAAAGATTATTTTCTAATTTTCTCACATACAAACTAATTTTATATAGTGAGAAAAAATGTGATACAATTTAGGTAGCGCAAGGGATAGAGTCCTATTCATTTGGGACTCTAGGGTTTAATCAATTGGAATTCTTTCAAACCCAATCTAATTAGATTTAAATAAAATATGATAAATCTAATCTAATTAGACTCCTATAACCTTAATTAAACTTGATCAAATCAAAAAATTAATTAAGCCATAAATCTGATCAAATCAGGATCATTACTCCCTTACCGATTAGGTCATCTTATAACCTAATCAGACTTGACTTGATTGAATCAAATTCAATCAGACTTCATCCAAAATTTAATGCTCGATCAAATTAAGCTAGTTAGTAATCTAATCACTAATTAATCTTCCATTAATAATAGAGTCCAAGTCTAGTGGGACTCTTCTCTAGAGTCCCCATCCAGTGGGACTCTTCAGCAGAGTTCCCATCCAGTGAAACTCTTCACCAGAGTCTCCATTGATTGGGACTCTTTAGATTAGCCATGTGATCGAAGAGAAACTTCTAATGTGTATGACCTCATAGGTTCGAACTTAAGTCGGTAACACAGAAACTAATTTCTATACCAATCAGAGTAACCATCTAGCAATGGTACCCAATGTTCGGATAGGCCGAATGTATGCAAAGCAACACTCAAGAACCTATTTGAATATAGTTACCACATAATTCATCCCTTTGACCTTTGATGCTAGGATAACTTAGAGTTTAAACTGTCAACTCTAAATGGTACATCCATTATGTGTCTCAACCTGATAAATTCTGTGACTCCTCACAAGGATTGCCCTGGCCAAGGTCTTACTAAATTGAAACACAAAGCATTCTCTCCAATCTCTTGGAGTGGTCAATTTCATCTTGACTCACGCACCGACTTCACAAGTACTTGACTATGCCCAAAAATCTTTCAATCTTGAATTAGAAATTCAGGTAGTCCGGCACCAAAGCACAGTAAGTTGCTTGCAAGTCACCGTGGTGATCTCAAGTCAGAGGGACACTTATACCTATATTCTTTCGGAGTGACCCTTGACAGCAGAGTGCTCTGGAGTTGGTCACGTTTAGTGAAATATACTCCTACATTTCACCTACATGCCATACCAACGTCTCCATGCTCTTTGGTTAAGAGGACAACCAACCTATATGGCACGCAACAACCTACACTTGATATGTCTATTATCCTAGTAATAGCATATCATTTGATCGCGAACTCATTTAAGGACTAAATGATAAATTCTTCTTTATCGATTTAAGATAGTCCTAAGGACTTTTATCATAACACAGAAGTTCGATATAGAAGATGTATAAGCTTATGATGAAATTTATTAAATAAATATTTTATTAATTCATATACAATTACATCAAATAGCACAACCATCAACAGGCTGACGATTGGCTTCGAAACATATTTGCTAATAGTTACTCCATTCACTGTTTGATAGTAACTGATTTATAGGATCCAACTTCGATAATTGGTATCGAAAGTTGTAAATAGTTCTAGAGCATAAATAGATCATATATATGATTATGGATCCAGCATCTGAAGTTCTCACATCCAACACGTATGATGTGATCAAAAGCACTTATCAGAAATGGCCAAATGATCATATTACTATGGGGTGTTATTGAGAGCAACAAAGAATGTGAATTTAGTTATAAATTTGATGACGCTCAGTGAAAAAAATTCTTCAAATGTTGAAGGAGTTCTTTTACACCTCTGAAGATGTGTCTTCAGTGTGGCAATAATTTTTTGAGAAAAAAAAAAGATGCAAAAGAGTCATGCTTGGACTAATGAGTCCAAACTGAGAAAAGAGTCTAAGGTTAACCTAGTCTGGCAGAGTCTCTTGATCCAAACAGACTAAGGAAGAGAAATTAGCAAAGGATTGCTAGACAAAGTACTTATATGATAACACCTTATGATTTCTCTATCTATGACACTACTGTCTCAATACTGGATATCGAAAGTCTATACAAATTGTTACAACAATTTCAAGTTAGTAGAAAGATTAAAAATAGTAAGAGATTCCTGAACGTTGGAGATGGATTCCAATCCTGATTTTAGAAATCATCGAGCTTATTTTCAATTCTAACAATGTCATTTTAATGATTGTTACTATTGTCTAATAATTTTTGTGATTTCATTATGAATGATGTCAAAATCATTGGACAACTAAAAAATGACATTGATGAATAGTCATAGCCTGTTAGTGTATTGTACACAATCAAACAAACTCTCTGAAGTAGATAATATCATGAAAGCCTACTTTTGATCATTTAGGCTCGATCATATAAATAAGAATAGGATCAGCAGGTGATAATTCTTTAGGTCAATGCTTGTGAATCATTGTCAATCTATCAATCATGTCTCCTTAGTAAGATGACCAAGTCACCTTTTGCTGGAAAATGTGAACGAGCCAATGATGTTCTAAATCTGATACATACTGATGTATTAGATTTACGAACATGTTTGCCATAAATTTGGATTATTTAAAATATTTAAATAATTTTATAATAAAGTAAAAAAATAAATTAGAAGACTATTGAAGTCTTTTGGTCAAATCAAAGAGGAGAATGTCCTTCCGGTGAGTTTTTGACATATCTAGAAAAGAATAAGGATTCTCTCTTATTAAAATCGATTTTGTTAGATATAGTTCGATCCATGATAGAGTTTGCAAGTCTGCCAGTCTCCATTTAGGGTTATACTTTTAAGACTCTTGTTATGTTTTGAGCTGAATTTTGAATCAGTCTCAATGACTCCATATGAGATATGGACTAGGCATAAGCCGATACTGAAGGAAAGGAAACAGTTTTCCTCTAGAATGCCTAGGTTGCATCTAAGAATTTTTTTTAATATTTTACTTTTTTAAAGATCAAATTCTTACCTAAATCATAGTGAAACTAGAGATTAAATCTCAAATTATCTGATATAAATCTTCACGGAGTCCTGGATATACAGACCCTCTACTTCGCATGCACATCAAACACCGCAGGAAAGCAGGATGAACTCCAATCCAATTGGCTTCGCAACTCAATCAATCGAGGAATGAGATCTGATGATGTAACACCTTACACCAGTAGGTGAGATGCCCAAGAAGGATCCACGCCCAAGGAGAGGAGGCAGCAACAAAGGGACAGATGTAGAAGATGAAGGACCTCTCTCTTCACACACCTGTCTCTCTCTCTTTTTCTCTTCTCTCAATTTGATTTGTTTGCTATTCTATTCTCTTCTTTCATCCATAGATAGATAGCCTCTCTATTTATAGATGATTCTCATGACCCAATGAGAGAAAGATACTTTATTTAAATCTGATTTGAATTGGTCCAATACTTATGAAAGAAAGACTCCTACATGAGATATAATTGCTATCACTTATGACATCCACTTTGCATCCACTCCCACACCCACTTAGAACATCCCAAATAAGTATCAAATAAATTTTTGATCATACTTCATGAGTGGATATTTTTAGTGCAAGTAGAAATACTCATATCTCATCTAAAACAGGTCCGATTCGAGTCCAATTCGAAGCCGGTTCAAAATAATTTTGAAAGGCTATCAATCCTAAATTCTTTAAGACTTTTGTACCAAGTCTAACTTGAATTTTGAACCTATTTAAGTCTAATTCAGATCTAATCTAAAATTAATTAGTACTTAAATCTAATCTTTTATATGTTCTATGGATCATAGATAAAAATTATTCATCTCCGAGATTGAACCTGAACCTCATGTGTAGTGCTAGCTAGACATAGTCAACTCTTCAATCCCATTTGACCCATAACTCAATTCTCAATCAAGTTAGCTTATATGTTCAATCAAGTCAAGTACTTTCAGATTGGACATATAAACATAGGTCAATTTCTTCCTACTTTGTCTGACTTGTGTGCGTGACTCCATAGGTTCAAATACTAAGCCGGTAGAACAGGAATCAATTTATGCACTAATCGAGATACCATCTAGCAATAGTTTTCGATGTCCAGATTGGTCGAATTATCACAAAAGAATATTCCAGAACCAATACTCATGGTTATCGCATAATTCATCCTTTTGATCTTGGATGCTCTAGGATGGTCTCAGGTTAACTGTCAATCGAGATTGCTTCATCCATATTGTATTTCAACCTTTCAAATCTATCTCATGGATTATCCTGGCCAAAGCCTTACTAAATTGAAATACAGTGATACATCAACTCCAATAATCTGGAGGGGTCAATCCCATCTTGATCCACACACAGACTTCGCAAGTACTTGACTGTACCCAGTAGCCTTCCGTCACTACATTAAAAATCTAGGTAGTTCGATACTAAAGCACAGTGAGTTGCATGCAAGTCACTATGGTGATCTTAAATCTAAAGGATATTTATACTCATGTATTTTGCGAGCAGCTCTTGACAGCAGAACGCTCAGCAGGTGAGTCACTTATTTAGTGATGGTGTACCCTTACATCTCACCTTACATCTCACCCTCTCAAAATTTTTTACTTACCTGCAGTCTCTGCAACGAATTGCATATATTAATAGGACTTTCAATATCCAATACCTAGATAGTAGTATCACAAATAGAAAAATTACAAGGTGTTATTATATAAATACCTTGTACTTAGGCCTGTTTGGGTCAAGGGTGGCTATATAAGCAGGATAATTTTTTTTTCAATGACCCAACTTCTTACAGAAGAAGTACTCTGCCTGGCTCTTGTCAACTTTTAACAGGTTGCTCTGCTTGAGATCGACAGCATGGAATTTTTGCATCTTTTTCTTCTTTCCTCTTTTAGAGGATCGACGCCCTGCAGATGAACCTCCCACTAAATTTACTAGCTCCTTTTGGAGCTGGTGATCCTTCTCAAAAGTCTGCTGTAACCCTAGCAAATCATGGTAGTTTACTATAGGCTTCGTCATTCTATAATGACTAAAAAAGGGTAGGTAGAATTTTGGTAGCGAATTGAGGATAGCATCCTTACCTAACTATTCATGCAACAAAAAGTCAAGTTTGCTAAGGCGTTCAATCTACTCAATCATGTATAATACATGATCGATGACTGAAGCTTCCTCTCGCATACGGACATTGAACACTGCACAGGAGGTTTTATGTCTCTCTGCATCCTCAAGAGTGCTGAAGGACTCATTCAATATTTGAATCATCTCCTCAGGCTGTGCATCCTCGAACTTACGACTAAGTTCATCATTCATAGCTGTCCTCATCATGCAACGCACAGTCGTGCGATCATTGAGCCACTTCATGTAAGTGTCTCTCACAGCACAAGGAGCATTGGCTGCAGGTTCTTCAGGTGTCTGATCCATAAGGACATATAAAATCCTCTCGTGCTCCAACACGATCTTCAACTTTCGATACCAGCTATCGAAGTTGGGTCTGGTAAGCTTGTCGCTATCCAACAACGAACGGAGGGATAGTGTGTTGGCCATAACTGAAAAAAAAAATATTAGCCTATTAGTATATGAATTATTTTTTTTTAATCCCGAAGATATAGACTTTAGTCTAAAGGTCCTCCCATTATTTTTTACGAATTGGTAGCCTCTACCTCCAACTCGAGAAATTACATTAATTTCTTAACAGGTACTAGAATCTACACGGACTGCATTCGGGCCCGAGTGTGGCTCGACCAACCCTAGTGCATCCATGGGTAGGTTTATAACCAATTATTTCTCTAAACAACTTCTAGCATTGGGTTTTGCCCCAGACTTTCCTTTAGCAGGTGTGTGGCGCCTCCACTAAAAATCTTGGTTAGGTCCAACCATTAACATGACACATCAAATGCATCTAACAAATGGATGTCCAGGCCCGAGTGTGGCTCGACCAACCTGAGCATGATCTGAAGGTACATCATGATGGTCATATGATGAATGACAATTTCAATACGTAATAGACACTAGTGTGGTGTCTCCAATGCTTATTTGGAATATTGGACTCATTATCACACACCTTAATGGGAGGCAATGATCAAGTTATCTCATAACTTTATCACTTTATAGACCTAATAATTTAGAAGATTTGATTTCATTGACCTGAGAATAAGAAAAAAAATCGACCTGCAAGCTGCAAATCCTTCCACTGACTTCACCAAGTCATGTAAAGGATTAAACACAAGCTGGTCTAAAGATACCTAAATTAATCATACTGATTCACCTTAATGGCATGGGTCTGCACCAATCGACTAGTGACCTAATCAAAACATAATCTACCATATTGGCCAAATAAGTAAGATCAGCGAGAGGGATCTGTCCTTAACTTATCGTAGACACATCTAGGTGAATAGCTTTCAATTAAAAATTACTTGATCGAATCTGCCAAACTTACCTTAGACACCAACTGATTAATTAGTTTCAATTTGGCACACCAGAAGATTCAGACTTAACCACGGAACTATGATCAGGTCTATTTATTAGGGTCAAACACATGGACTTGATCAGACTTCAACTATTGAGATTGATTTAGAAAAATACTGACTTAATCTAATTCAACACTTGATCAGACTTTATCAATTTCCCTACTTGGTTCATATGTGTTCCTAACCCTAGGTCTAATCCATTAAAAGGACCTGATTTATACTAACCCTTTGCTCATCATATTATATGGTGTCTTAATGATCTTCAATTCTCAATTCTAAATCATTCAAACTTAATTCAAAATTAAGTATGTGAAATGTGTGTTTTAGTTTGTAGAACTATTCTACAAGGGTTTCAAGTGAAGCATACCATATGCTTCAACACATGAAAATAAATTTTTATAATATGTTTAACAATTAAACATACATAGGTATGATCTAAACTTCATTCATACATCTCATGTATCATGACAACTTTTAGATCAATACCAATTACATCATATGTAACATGTAATTCAGATCTAAAATAATTTTATATCTAAATTTTATCCTATTATAATAAATCATAAATCACTTTAGATCTAATCCAAATCTATTTATGATCAAAATAATATATAAAAGTTTATTCATTTTTTTTCTTCATAAAATTGGATCATAACGACACCCCTACACATCATAAGAGAACCCATCGAATAGGCAAAAGAGAGATTAATCTCTTCAATCTCTTATGACTGGTTGGTCTAGTGATCTCATCAATCTGAGTACTAGGCTACTAAGATCTGAAATCTAATTTTATATATAATTACATCAATATCCAATTATTGATAAAACTATTTTATGTCATGAACATATCTTTGATCTCATCAATTATGTTCTTCATCTAATCTAATTAGATTTGATGTATCATATACATCATATCAAATCTAAAATTTATCTTATACTGATTATAAAATATTAATTTTAGATTTGATATCAAATAAAAAATAATTAGATGTAAATATGAATGCATAAGGAATTAATTTTTGATAAAATCTATTTTTACGTAATGCTGAATTATGATAGGATTCATATCTAAATATCCATCGAAATGGATCCAATTTAAATATGAGATAATCCTCACTTCATAAGAAAAATAACAAAATTAAAATTTTATTAAAATATATTTAAAATAAATTTTTAATTTATATTATTTTTTATCAAAATTTAGCAGCAGCAGAATTCTATTATAACAGATTTATAACAACCTCAATCAACCATTGATTAGGTACCTCTAATCCAATCAAAATTAGATCAAAAATTTTATATAAATAGATTTAAATGAGATTTAATATCATACAAAAAATCTCAATTATATCTCATATAAATAATCATAAAAAATTCTATTTTATATATACATATTTTAGGCCTGCTCTGATACTAGTTGAAGCGAAGGAAACAGTTTTCCTCCAGAATGCCCAGATTGCATCTAAATTTTTTTTTTAATATTCTACTTCTTTAAGGATCAAATCTTTACCTAAATTATAATAAAACTAGAGATCAAATCTCAAATTATCTGATATAAACCTTCACGGAGGCCTGGATATGCAGATCCTCTACTTCGCATGCACGTCAGACATCGCAGGAAAGCTGGATGAACTCCAATCTAATTGGCTTCGTAATTCAATCAATCGAGGAATAAAATTTGATGATGTGACACCTCACACCAGTATGTGGGATGCCCAAGAAGGATCCACACCCAAGGAGAAGAGGCAGCAACAAAAGGAGAGATATAGAAGATGAAGGACCTCTCTCTTCACATGCCTGTCTCTCTCTCTTTTTCTCTTATCTCAATTTGATTTATTTGCTATTCTATTCTCTTCTTTCATCCATAGATAGAGACCCTCTCTATTTATAGATGATTCTAATGACCCAATGAGAGGAGGATACTTTATTCAAATCTGATTTGAATTGGTCCAATACTTATGAAAAGACTCCTACATGAGATATAATTGCCATCACTTATGACATCCACTTTGCACCCACTCCCACACCCACTTGGGACATCTCAAATAAGCACCAAACCAATTTTTGGTCATACTTCATGAGTGGATATTCCCAGTGCAAGTAGGAATACTCATATCTCATCCAAAATAGGTCCGATTCGAGTCTGATTCGAAGTCGATTCGAAATAATTTTGAAAGGCTGTCAATCCTAAACTCTTTAAGACTTTTGTACCAAGTCTAACATAATTTTAAAACTATTTAAATCTAATTAATTCAGATATAATCTAAAATTAATTAGTACTTAAATCTAATCTTTCATATATTTCATGGATCATAGATAGAAATTGTTCATCTCCGAGATTGAACCTGAACCTCATGTGTAGTGCTAGCTAGACACAGTCAACTCTTCAATCCCATTTGACCCATAACTCAATTCTCAATTAAGTTAGCTTATATATTCAATCAAGTCAAGTACTTCTAAATTAGATATATAAACATAGGTTAATTCCTTCTTACTTTGTCTAACTTGTGTGCGTGACTCCATAGGTTCAAACACTAAGTCGGTAGCACAGGAATCAATTTTTACACTAATCGAGATACCATCTAGCAATGGATCCCGATGTCCAGATAAGTCAAATTATCGTAAATGAATATTTTAGAACCCATACTCATGGTTATCGCATAATTCATCTTTTTAACCCTGGATGCTCTAGGATGGTCTCAGATTAACTGTCAACCGATATTGCTTCATCCATATTGTATTTCAATCTTTCAAATCCATCTCATGGATTACTCTGACCAAGGCTTTACTAAATTAAAATATAGCAATACATCAACTTCAATAATTCAGAGGGGTCAATCCCATCTTGATCCACATACAGACTTCACAAGCACTTGACTGTACCCAGTAGTCTTCCATCACTACATTAAAAATCTAGATAGTTCGGTATCAAAGTACAGTGAGTTACATACAAGTCACTATGGTGATCTCAGGTCTGAAGGATATTTATACCCATGTGTTTCGCGAGCAGTTCTTGACAGCAGAATGCTCAGTAGGTGAGTCACTTGTTCAGTAATGATGTACCCTTACATCTCACCTGTATGCCATACCAGTATCACCACACTCCTTGCTTAAGAGGACAACCAACTCATATGACACACAACGTGTAGTGAATTTCAGTGTAGGGGTAAAATGATAATTTTGAAACTTTTTCAAAATTATAATTTTACAATAAAAATTATTAATTAATTTAATTAATTAACATATATTAATCCTACACAAAGATCTAAATATGATATATATAGTATATATTTAAATTTAAAATTTTGAATTCTACAGTAAACGTTTTACTGTTATGTGTTCAGAACACATTACCTTCGTGCAGGTAGGCGATCGCTGCAGTCTGATCACCGTCGGAAAAGTTTGATCATTGCAATATAGTCACACAGTATGTCTGGACTCTGTGGATCATCCACACGAAGCTTCCAATCTGATCGGCTCCTCACGAATGCTAGTTCATTGCAGAACCCTTTCGACGGCTGATGCTGATCGAACTCCTTCGATCGATATCTGCCGATTCCTCAGATGCTCCAGATTATCAGTAGAGATAGTAGAGAGGTTGATAAAGCTCTCCTTGAAGTTTGGTGGATTCACGATACTCGTAGCTCACCTTCTCACTTCCCGAACCCTAGACAGAAACCCTAGGGTACTCTCAGAAAAATCCCGCGCCCTTTCTGTTTCTTTTCTTTTCTCTTCTTTTCTTTTCTTTTCTCACACACAGAGCCTTTCTCATGCCACCCTTTCTTTCTAGGATCAGATTATGCATGCCCCACCTTCTCTCTCATTTTAAAATGGTGCAAGACCATGTCTTTTCAGTATTTTCACCGCATGAGAAGATAAAGCTAGGTGGTTGCTCACTTGAATTCAAATCAAATTTGAATTCAAATGCCAACCAACCAATCTTTATCTACTCATGGCGTAAGAAGAAGGGGGCATGGGTTCTTTGTGCGTGAAGAATTTACACGAGAAACTTTTTCTCGTGTAGAGTAAGTGGTGCACAAGTGGATAAGGTGGCGCATGAGATTAGTTGCCCATTCAAATTCAAACATCATTTGAATTTGAATGGCCAACCAACCATCTTTATCCACTCAAAATGGCACACACAGGTGAGGTGTGGGAAGGCTTCTGCATGGGAGAAAATTTATGAGAACTTGTTTCTCATGAATT
Source organism: Elaeis guineensis (assembly GCF_000442705.2). NCBI lineage: Eukaryota > Viridiplantae > Streptophyta > Magnoliopsida > Arecales > Arecaceae > Elaeis > Elaeis guineensis. The sequence continues at coordinate 66,099,977 of NC_025997.2, forward strand.
CAAATAGGCGCAGGTGAGGTGAGGTGGCGCAGGGAGATAAGTTAAGATGGTTTCAAATATTAAATCAACCTAATTGAACCAACCTTATTAAAATAGATTAGGCACAATTAGACTAAGTTAAACCCAACATAATTAGGCTTAATTAGGCTCAATAAAATCTTAATCAAATCAGGAATTGACTAAGCCCAATCCTTGATCAAATCAGGGACCAAACCACCTCGACAATTAGGTCAACTCTTAACCTAATCGAGTCAAACCCAACTGAATCCAATTCAATTGGACTTGATCCAAAAATAATTACTCAATTAAATTGAGTTAATTAGTGATCAAATCACTAATTAAGCTTCTCATAATTACTGAGTCTAAATTCGATGGACAATCGGGCATCAAAGTCCATCGATATGAAACCTTGATCGAAGAGTCCCAAACCAGTGGGACTCCTGACCCCGGTATCCAAAATATGTGGAACTCATGATCAGAGAATCTTGATTCTCAATCACAGATTTCCAAACATGTAGGACTCAGAATCTCCGAGCATTAGGACTCTTGGTCGAAGAGTTTCAGTCCAGTGGGACTCTTCACCAGCCAACAGATCAGATAGGAACCTCTAATGTGTGTGACCCCACAGGTTCGAACCTAAGCCGGTAGCACAAAAATCAATTCCTATACTAATCGAAGTGACCATCTAGCAATGGTACCTGACATTCAGATAGGTCGAATAGTCGCAATCGCAACACTCAGAACCTACGCGAATATGGTTACCGTATAATTCATCCCTTTTGACCCCTGTGTATAGGACGACTCAGGGTTAAACTGTCAACCCTGATTAGATCATCCGAATCGTGCTCAACTCAAACAGTCCTGTGACTCCTCACTAGGACTACCCTGGCCAAGGTTTTGCTAAATTGAAACATGACTGTACACAGCTCCTGAACTGGAGTGGTCAATCCCATCTTGACACATGCGCCGATAAGTCAAGTACTTGACTACACCCAACAGCCTTCCGTCACTAAATTAGAAATTTAAGTAGTCTAGTGCCTAAGTGCAGTGAGTTGCTTGTAAGTCACTGTAATGGTCTCAGGTCGAAGGGACAGTTATACCCATATCCCATCGGAGCAAATCTTGACAGCAGAAAAAGCTCCGGAGTCGGTCACGTTCAGTGAAGATGTACCCTTACATCTCACCTGCATGCCATACCAGTGTCTCCACACTCCTTGGTTAAGAGGACAACCAACCCATATGGCACACAACGACCTATGCTTGACAAATATTGTTGTCTTTGGTAACAACGTATCATTTGATCGCAAACAGATTTAAGGACTAAACGACAAATCCTCCTTTGTCGAGTCTAAATAGTCTTAAGGACTTTACCACAACATAGGAGTTCATTAGAAAATGAAATAATTTGTGATGAAAAATATCAAAATAACTTTTATTTATTTATAATTCACATACTAATACAGGAAAGAGCACAACCGTCAACAGGCTGACGATTGGCTTTGGGATACTATTCCCAACAATCTCTCACTTGGCCTAAAGCCAATCGGTGTAGTATCTAATACCCATCTTCGACTTGAAGTCATTGAACTCCTTCACCGTAATGGCTTTAGTGAATGGGTCAGCCAGATTCTCCTTCCCGTCGATCTTCTGAAGGTCGACGTCACCTCTATCCATGATTTTTCGGATAAGATGGTAGTGGCGCAGAATATGTTTCGTCTGCTGGTGTGCCTTCGGTTCCTTCGCCTGAGCAATGGCTCCAGAGCTGTCACAATAGAGCAGAACTGGACCAACAAGGGAGGGTGCTACTTCGAGCTCGGTGATGAATTTTCTCAGCCACACTGCTTCTTTGGCAGCATCTGATGCAGCGACATACTCTGCCTCGCAAACTGAATCTGCCACAGTGTGCTGTTTGGAACTCTTCCAGCAGACAGCTCCACCATTAAGGATAAAAATAAATTCTGACATACTCTTACTATCATCATGATCTAACTGGAAACTAGAGTCTATAAACCCCATAAGTCTCAAGTCTGATTCACCATAAACAAGCCACTGGTCCTTAGTAGCTCTTAAATACTTCAAGATGGTTTTAACAACCTTCCAGTGATTTTTTCCTGGATCAGATTGGTATCTACTCACTACCCCTAGTGAGTATGCCACATCTGGTCGTGTACATGTCATGACGTACATGATAGATCCCACTGTCGAAGTATATAGAATTCTACCCATACATTCTCTCTCTTGAGGTGTTGTCGGACAATCCCTCTTCGAGAGAGAAATTCCATGGTCTATCGGTAGATAGCCTTTCTTGGAATTCTCCATGCTGAATCTCTTCAGCATAGTATCAATGTACGTGGACTGGGATAAGCCAAGCAACCTTTTAGATCTATCCCTATAGATCCTCATCCTTAGGATGTAGGAAGCTTCTCCCAGATCCTTCATGAAGAACTGTGACGACAGTCAAATCTTTATTCCCTGTAATGCAGGGACATCATTCCCGATTAAGAGAATATCATCCACATACAATACAAGAAGTACCACTACTGGACCATTAGCTCACTTATAAATACAGGGCTCTTCTCCATTTTTAATGAAGCCATACATTTTGATCGTCCTATCAAAACATATTTTCCAACTTCGGGATGCCTGCTTAAGTCCATAAATGGACCTCTGTAGCCTACACACCTTAGACTCATCTGTGGATGTGAACCCTTCAGGTTGTATCATATACACCTCTTCGTCTAGCTCTCCATTTAGGAAAGCTATCTTTACATCCATCTGCCAGATTTCATGGTCCAGATGGGTAGCTATTGCAAGCATAATCCAAATGGATTTGAGCATTACCACAGAAGAAAATATCTCGTCATAGTCTATACCATAACGTTGATGATATCTCTTGGCAACCAGATAGGCTTTATAGGTCTCCACCTTTCCATCTGCACCCCTCTTCCTCTTGAAGACCCACTTACACCCTATGGGTTTTACTCCTTCAGGTGGGTCAACCAATGTCCACACATCGTTGACCTTCATGGACTCCATTTCAGATTTCATGGCCTCTAGCCATTTCTCAGAGTCAGATCTCTGTATTGCATCCATGTAGGTGATCGGATCCTCATCGTTTTCATCAAGTTCGACAGGATCATCGTCTCGAACCAAAAAACTATAGTATCTATCCGGTTGACATGGTACTCTACCAGATCGCCTTAAGGGTGCAAGAATAATGGGCTCCACATCTGATCTAACCAAATTTGGTTCAGGTTCAACAACTTGTGTCAGTTTTTCCACCTGTCGAACTTCCTCAAGTTCGACCTTAGAGGCAACAGTCCCTTCATGAAGGAACTCCTTTTCCAAAAAGATTGCCTTAAGACTGACAAACACCTTTTGCTCATCAACTAGATTGAAATAATATCCTTTGGTCTCTTTTGGGTACCCTATGAAATAACACTTGTCAGACCTAAGTCCAAGCTTGTCCGTAATTAAATGTTTAACATAAGCTGGACACCCCCAAACACTAAGGTGCGAGAGTACTGACTTACGTCCTATCCATATCTCATATGGCATTTTGGTTACAGACTTATTCGAAACCCTATTTAGAAGATAACAAGCCGATTTGAGTGCATATCCCCAGAGGGAGATCGGCAGATCAGCAAATCCCATCATGGATCGAACTATGTCCAACAAGATCCGATTCCTCCTTTCAGACACACCATTATGCTGTGGTGTTCCAGGAGATGTCCACTGAGAGAGAATCCCATTCTCCCCAAGATATGTCAGAAACTCATTGGAAAGGTATTCACCTCCTCGATCAGATCGAAGAGTTTTAATATACTTTCTAATTTATTTTTCTACCTCATTTCGGAATAGTTTGAACATTTCAAATGACTCCAACTTATGCTTCATTAAGTAGACATACCCATACCTTGATAGGTCGTCTATGAAGGTTATGAAGTAAAAATATCTATCTCTTGCACTTGAGCTCATGGGTCCACATACATCAGAATGTATCAGACCTAAGAGTTCACTGGCTCGCTCATCTTTTCCAGCAAAAGGTGATTTGGTCATCTTCCCAAGAAGACAGGACTCACAGGTTGGAAGTGATTCACAATCACCAACTTCAAGAATTCCTTCTTGAGCCAACCTGTTTATCCTGTTCTTATTGATATGACCTAGCCTACAGTGTCAAAGATAGACTTCTGACATATTATCCATTCTAGGGCATTTACCGGAGGTTTGAACCACATTAACAGATTGTGATAGTAAGTAAATTCTATTATTTAGTTATCCAACAAATATTATAACACCATTCAAAATGATATTGTAAATATTTTTTTTTATTAAAAATTCATAACTGTCATGGCCAAAAGGCCTACAGAAATAATATTTAATAAAAAACTTGGATAATAGTGACATTCACTCAGAATTACATTACGAGAGTTGATTACAAGGTTCATGATTCCTAAAGCTAGAACTGAAACTTTGCTTCCATCTCCAACATTCAGAAATCTCTCGCCTTCATCAAATCTCCTACTGACCTGCAGACCCTCCATCGAATTACAGATATGATAAGGGCTTCTGGTATCCAATACCCAGGCAGTAGTATCACAAATGAAAAAGTTGCAAGGTGTTATCATATAATTATCTTGCTTCTTCTTCAGCCTGTTCGGGTCCAGGAAGGTAATGTATAGAGGATAGTTCCTCTTTCAGTGCCCCTGCTTCTTGCAAAAGAAGCACTCCGCTTGGCTCTGATCGGACTTATGCTTCTTGGTCTGACCCTGTGCAGACGTCCCTGCATGCGGCTGCACCTTCTTATTCTTCTTCTTCTTGTTCTTCTTTCCTTTCTCAAAGGGTCAACAACTAGAAGAAGACCCTCCCACAATATTCATCGATTCCTTATGGAGCTGGTGGTCCTTCTCAAAGTTCTGCAGCAACCCCAACAAGCCGTGGTAGTTCACTGTAGGCTTTGTCATCCGAAAATAAGTAAGGAAGGGGAGGAAGGACTTGGGCAAAGAATTAAGGATCGCATCCTTACCGAGCTGCTCGTGTAAGGGAAAGCCCAGTTTACTTAGGCACTCAATCATTTCGATCATGTACAGTACATGATCAGTGACTGAGGCTCCATCCCTCATCCGAGCATTTAAAATGGCACAACTAGTTTTGTACCTTTCAACGTCGTCAGGCGTACGAAAGGAGTCGTTCAATATTTGAAGCATCTCCTGCGGCTGGACGTTCTCAAACCTGTGACTGAACTCATCATTCATTACCGTCAGTATTATGCATTGAACGGTGGTGCGATCGTTGAGCCACTTCTGATAAGTGTCTCAGACCATGTCTCTAGCGTTCGGGGCTAGCTCCTCAGGTGCCAGATCCGTTACTACATAAAGGATCCGCTCATGCTCAAGGATGATTTTTAATTTTCGATACCAGCTATCGAAATTAGATCCCATGAGCTTGTCATTATCTAATAATGACCGGAGCGACAGGGTAGTGGCCATAGCTACATAAAGGAAAATCAGATCTTTATTAGTATATAAATTATTAATACTAAAGATTTGGACTTTAGTCTAAAGTTTCTCCCAGTATTTTTACGAACTGGTAGCCTCAACCTCCAATTCGAAGAATTACTTTAATTCTTTAGTGGGTACTAGAATCCACACAGACCACACACGAGCCCAACTTTGGTTGGTCAACCCATGTGCATCTATGGGTAGATTCATAACCAGTTGTTTCTCTAAACAACTTCTAGTAATTAATTTTGCCCCAGAACCTAATCAATAGGCTTTGGCCTCTACTAAAAAGATCTGGTTAGGTCCAACCATTAACATGATTTGATTTGATGAATCAGACCAATAAATGATCAGGCCCGACTTTGGCCGGCCAACCTGACCACCATTAGAAAGACTCAACCAAATTATCATATTATGAATGATAATTTCATTAGTCAATAAGCACCAGGCCTTTGGGCCTCCAGTGATTATTAAACTAATGGACTCATTATCACTCACTTAATGGGAGGCTATGACTTAGTTATCATATAACGTAATCATTTTTAGGGACCTAATAATTTTTGAGGATTTTATTAAAGGATAGAAGAGAAAAAATTAACCAATCAATTTCAATCCTCCCACTGACTTCACCAAGTCAGATTAAAAAGGATTTAATTAAAGCCAGCATTAGGAGTACCTAAATCAGTCACACTGATTTACCTAATGACATGGGTGAGCCCTAATCATCAAGTGATCTAATCAAAACCTAACTCACCAGGTTGGCCAGGTAAGTGAGATCAGTGGAAGGGATATGTCATTAACTCATCAGAGATCGAATCAATACGAGTAGCTCCCAATTAAAAACCACTAGTCAGACTGCCGAACTTACCTTAGACACCAATCAGTTCATTAGTTTTAATTTGATCAACTTAGTAAATAGGGTTCCACCGTGTAGCCATGAATTAAGTCCATCTTGGTCTAGTTAAAGACATGGACCCATTCAACTACAACTATTAAAGTTCAGTCTAGAGTGTCCTTGACCTAATCTAATTCAACTTTTGATTAGATTTGACCAATTACTCTAATTTAGTCCATTTCTTTAAGCTAACCTTAGGTCTAACCCAATTATGGACCTAATCTAACTAACCCATTGACCCACAAGTTTATGCAATTATCTTAGGTCTTAATTCACAATTCTAGACCAACTAGACAACACTTAATTCTTTTAATTAAGTATTTGGGCTGATAGGTCAGGGTTTGATATTTTCAAAATAATTTTCAAATTTGAAAGGTTTTATTTTTTGTTCACCAAATGTATTGACTCATTTCACAAACGGATTAGCACATTTTATAAACAGCAATCTAATTACTAATTACATAATAGAAAATAACTCAATCAAAATAAATCATGAATATTTCTTTAGATCTAATCTAACACATTCATGATAAATTTCATAATTGAATCTTTATAATTAAGTCCTTTTGCTGCTTCGTCTGCATGGGATATAATCGCTCGGCACCCCTACCATCATAGGAGAATCCCATCGAATGGGAGGAGAGAATCTTTAAATCCTAAATTTCTCCTATGACCGGACGACCATGGCAACCAACGCAATTAGACAACTTGCTATTTGGATCAAGTATATCTAAATATACCAATTTTAAAATTTAAATTTTGAATTTTAAATTTCAAACAAATTTCAAATTTTTGAATTTTAAATTTTGAATTTTGAATTTTGAATTTTAAATTTAAAATTTTAAATAAATTTTAAATTTTAAATTTTGAATTTTAAATTTTTGAATTTTGAATTTTGAATTTCAAATTTTAAAATTCAAATTTTAAATTTTAAATTTTAAATTTTAAATTTTAAATTTAAATTTTAAATTTAAACTTTTAGATTACTACTTAATCTACACATACAAATGTATATCATATTTTAGAACCTACTCTGATACCATTTGAAGTGAATTTCAATGCAGGGGTAAAACGATAATTTTAATTTTTTTTTAAAATTATAAATTTATAGTAGAAATTATTAATTAATCTAATTAATTAACATGTATTAACCTCACACAAGGATTTAAATATGATATATATAGCATGCATTTAAATTTAAAATTTTGAATTCTATTGTAAACATTTTACTGTTATGTGTTCAGAACACACTACCTTCGTGCAGGTAGTCGATCGCTGTAGTCTGATCATCGTCGGAAAGGTCTGATCATTGTAATATAGCCACATAGTATGTCTGGCCTCTGTGGATCATCCACATGAAGCACCCAGTCTGATCGGCTCCTCACGAATGCTAGTTCGTTGTAGAACCCTTTCGACGGCTGATGCTGATCGAACTCCTTCGATCAATGTTTGTCGATTCCTCGGATGCTCTAGATCATCAGCAAAGATAGTAGAGAGGTTGATGAAGCTCTTTCTGAAGTTTGGTGGACTCACGACATTCGTAGCTCACCTTCTCACTTCCCGAACCCTAGGCAGAAATCCTAGGGTACTCTCAGAAAAACCCTGCGCCCTTTCTATTTCTTTTCTTTTCTCTTCTTTTCTTTTCTTTTCTCATGCACAGAGCCTTTCTCATGCCACCCTTTCTTTCTAGGATCAGATTGCACATGCCCCACCTTCTCTCTCATTTTAAAATGGTGCAAGACCGCATCTTTTCAACATTTTCACCGTGTGAGAAGATAAAGCTAGGTGGTTGCTCACTTGAATTCAAATTGTATTTGAATTCAAATGCCAACCAACCAATCTTTATCCACTCTTAGCGTGAGAAGACGGGGGCATGGGTTCTTTGTGCATGGAGAATTTACACGAGAAACTTTTTCTCGTGTAGAGTAAGTGGCGCACAAGTGGATAAGGTGGCGCATGAGATTAGTTGCCCATTCAAATTCAAACATCATTTGAATTTGAATGGCCAACCAACCATCTTTATCCACTCAAAATGGTGCACATAGGTGAGGCATGGGAAGGCTTCTACATGGGAGAAAATTCATGAGAACTTGTTTCTCATGAATTCAAATAGGCGTAGGTGAGGTGAGGTGGCGTAGGGAGATAAGTTAAGGTGGTTTCAAATATTAAATCAACCTAATTGAACCAACCTTATTAAAATAGATTAGACACAATTAGACTAAGTTAAATCTAACACAATTAGGCTTAATTAGGCTCAATAAAATTTTAATCAAATCAAGAATTGACTAAGCCCAATCCCTGATCAAATCAGAGACCAAACGACCTCTGTAATTAGGTCAACTCTTAACCTAATCAGGTCAAACCCAACTGAATCCAATTCAATTGGACTTGATCCAAAAATAATTACTCAATCAAATTGAGTTAATTAGCGATCAAATCACTAATTAAACCTCTCATAAGTACTGAGTCCAAATCCGATGGGCAATCGGGCATTAAAGTCCATCGATATGAAACCTTGATCGAAGAGTCCCAAACCAATGGGACTCTTGGTCCTGATACCCAAAATGTGTGAAACTCATGATCAGAGAATCCTGATTCTCAATCACAGAGTTTCAGACACATAGGACTCAGAGTCCCCGAGCATTAGGACTCTTGATCGAAGAGTCCCAGTCCAGTGGGACTCTTCACCAGCCATCAGATCAGATAGGAACCTCTAATGTGTGTGACCCCACAGTTTTGAACCTAAGTCGGTAACACAGAAACCAATTCCTGTCCTAATCGAAGTGACCATCTAGCAATGGTACCCAACGTTCGGATAGGTCGAATAGTCACAATCACAACACTCAAAACCTACGTAAATATGGTTACTGTATAATTCATCTCTTTTAACCTCTGTGTATAAGACGACTCAGGGTTAAACTGTCAACCCTGATTAGATCATCCGAATCGTGCTCAACTCAAACAGTCCTGTGACTCCTCACTAGGACTACCTTGGCCAAGGTTTTGCCAAATTGAAACACAACTGTACACAGCTCCTAAACTGGAGTAATCAATCTCATCTCGACACACGCACCGATAAGTCAAGTACTTGACTACACTCAGCAGCCTTCCGTCATTGAATTAGAAATTCAGGTAGTCCTGTGCCTAAGTGTAGTGAGTCACTTGCAAGTCACCATGGTGGTCTCAGGTCAGAAAGATAGTTATACCCATATCCCATCGGAGCAAATCTTGATAGCAGAAAAAGCTCTGGAGTTGGTCACATTCAGTGCAGATGTACCCTTACATCTCACCTGTATGCCATACCAGTGTCTCCACACTCTTTGATTAAGAGGGCAACCAACCCATATGACACACAACGATCTATGCTTGATAAACGTTGTTGTCCTTGGTAACAACGTATCATTTGGTTGCGAACAGGTTTAAGGACTAAACGAAAAATCTTCCTTTGTCGAGTCTAAATAGTCCTAAGGACTTCACTACAACACAGGAGTTCATTAGAAGATGAAATAATTTATGATGAAAAATATCAAAATAACTTTTATTTATTTATAATTCATATACTAATATAGGAAAGAGCACAACCGTCAACAGGCTGACGATTGGCTTTGGGACACTATTCCCAACACAACGACCTTCACTCGATAAATGTCATCATCTCTTAATAATGTATCATTTGATCGCGAACTTGTTTAAGAACTATATAATAAATCCTCTCTTTATCGTACACTAGCATAGTTCTAGAGACTTCATCACAGTACAAGAGTTCAAGAAAGATGTCACTTTATTATGAAAAATATCAGAATAACTATTATTCAATAATCAGTAATTCATATACAAGGATAAACTTAATCATCACATGATTAGTTTTAGGACACAATTCCCAACAAATACTTTCTTACCTTAAGGTTTGGGAGTGTTTATTTTATGTCAAGTATTTGCAGATAAATTAGCTTAGATCTTGGTCCTATATATATTATTCTACAGGATAATTTTAAAGAATCTAGGGGATATAACTTCTACCTTGCTAAAGAATAAAAGTTGCTCGGTATTCCTTTTAAAAAAGAAGTACCTTGATGAAGGTACTGATGCCTTTAATATGAAACTTATAAAGTTTGATAGGTAGAAGAACCGACATAATCTAGTGAACCTATAGAACCAAAATTGATTAGATCAAACTTGAAATCCATTGTAGAGGCACTATTAAGGAGATCTAGCAGAGTATCATATCCGTCGGATAGAACTTCGATATCTAGTTCTGAGATGTAATCCTTTTAAAATGTGTCCCAAAAAGCCAATTGTCAAGCTGTTGACGGTTGAAAAACCAAGTATTATAATTGATTTGTTAATAAATAAAATATATTTGGCATTTTCATCATAAGCTTTCATCTTCTAATGAACTCCGTTGTTATGATGAAGTCCTTAGGACTATTTAGATTTGATAAAGAGAAGATTTATCAATTAGTCCTAAAAACAGTTCATGACCAAATGATAGGCTGTTAATAAGGACGACAGCTTCTATCGAGCATAGGTCGCTGTAGGCCATATGGGTTGGTTGTCCTCTTAACCAAAGAGTGTGGAGACACTGGTATGACATACAGGTGAGATGTACTGATATATCATCATTGAACGTGACCAACTCCAGAGTATTCTGCTGTCGAGAATGTCTCTGATGGGATATAGGTATAAGTGTCCCTTGGACTTGAGATCGCCTCAGTGACTTGCAAGCAACTCACTGTGCTTTGGTACTGGACTAATTAAATTTCTAATTCAGGGATGGAAGGCTTCTGAGCACAGTCAAGTACTTGCGAAGTCAGAGTGTGATCGAGATGGAATTGACCACTCCAAGAGTTGGAGAAGAATGAGTCACTGTATTTCAATTTAGCAAAACCTTGGCCAGGGTAATCCATCAGATGGATTTGATTTTTTGAAATACAATGTGGACAACCTGATCAGAGTTGACAGTTGAACTCTGAGGTATCCTATGATCATTTTGGTCAAGGGGATGAATTATATGAAAACTATATCTGCATGGGTTCTAAGGATGTTGTTCTACACATTCGACCTATCCGGTCGTCGGGTACCATTGCTAGATGGTCACTTCGATTGGTACAAGAATTTATTCTTATACTACCGACTTAGGTTCGGACCTATGAGATCACACACATTAGAGTTCATGATCCGATCAGATGGTTGATCAACGATTAAGAATCATTCTAGGGTTAAATGATCAATACGATTGACATTTAACCCAGTGCAAGTGTTGCAGGAGGATCGATTAGCAATTCGATTGCTAATTGGTTTAATTTGATTAAGCCAATGGGTTGAGATTAAGTCTAATCAAATATGATTTAATTAGATTTGGTTTGTGCTTGATTGGATCAAGTCCAATTAGTTTATTGGATAAGCCAAGTGCAAAGAAAAACTAGTCCTAGTTCAACTAGGACTTGGATCAATCTAATTTCTAATTTGATTAGAAAATTAAATCAGATTTAAATCTAATTTAATCTGATTAAATTAGATTTTTAATTGGGTTAAGACTTATTTTAATTGGGTTGATCTAATTTTGATTTGATTTGATTTGAGAAACCAAATTAAAACAAGTCATAAGATAGAATCCTAGTAAGACTAGGATTCCACCTTGCACCACATAAGCCTTCCCCACGCCCTCTCTCTCATTCAATGCCAATCTCCTCTTATTTTGTGCGACAAAAGCCCTCTCCCAGGTCTCTCCCATGTTCACAAAAGGTCTCCTCTCTTTTTTCTTACATGGAAGGTGGTTTGGATCAAATCAAAAAAGGAATAAGTTTGGATTTCGAATTCTATGAGATAGAGTTTTAGAAATCCAAAACTCTTTCAATTTTGCACCGAATCTATCCAAACTTTTTTTGAAATTTTTGTGGCTTTTAGAGTACACATTATGCACCCTTTTCTAGTAATCCATGCATGAAAATAAAGAGGAGGTGCTCAAGAGTTGGGCGCCCCTTAACTTGCCATGTTTGGATAAGCCTTGACTAGGTAATTGATCTAGACAAAGACTCTATCATATCTCTCTATATAAAATGAGTTTCTTCATAAAATTTTTTAAAAAGATAGAGATTTGATAGAACTTTGGGCCATCCAAAAATTGAAGAGAAAGACCTTTGGGTCGTGGAGATATAAAAGACACAAGTTAGGGTGTCTAGAGAGAAAAATGAGAAGAAGAAGAGGGTCTTCTTCTAGGGTTGTTTGTTTTCATATCTTTCCTCCCTCCATCTTGAGTTTTCTGAGAGTGTCTCATATCTGAAACTCCTCCTTCTACTTTCCATCTTTGAAAAATTCTAAATCAAGAAGAAGGAGGCACCTGATCAACCATCAAAGAAAGATCAGCGCGGTACTAGCATACTGTAATGATTTCCTGAAGCAGGACTTCTGATCGAGATTAGTGGGCTCATGTGGATGACTCCTAGAGGTCGGATGCATGTGCGGCTTGCAACATCATCCTCAAGCTCGGATCAACAAGGTTAGAACATCTAACTTGCAAGGTAATAAATCTGATCTATTGTTTAATACTTACATTAGATGTAGTATAGAAACATGTTGATATGATCAACATGTAGTTCATGCTATATTTATATATTTTAATTTTTGATTTAATACTATATAATAATCATGTAATAAGATCTTAGATCTATGGATTTTCTAATTTTAAAAAATAATTTTGATTTATTTTAGTCTTCCACTGTATGATCTTGAAAAAGTTTCAAGATCTAACCCTGAAACCCTAGATCTGGTTCCAACAATTGGTATCAGAGCCCAGGTTCTTTATTACATGATTATTTATATATGCTTAGATTATTTCTTAGATTAGATCTAATTTATAATCTTATTATTAAATCTAAAATTAAAATTTTAGATCAATCATGAACTGCAAGGTTGTCCTGCTGTAAGGTTTACCCCTTACAGTGCAAAGGTTGTCCTAGTTTGTGTAGATCTATATTTAATTATAAATTTTTTAGTGTTGGTGCAAAAATCCGCTTGCGCCGGAGAAGCTGGAGTCGAGGGACTTGCGGTCGCCATCGGGACCTGCAAAGGAAGTCTAAACCGGGGGTGGGGTTGCTTCGGCAAGACCCTCCGACGCTCAAGTCAGTTCTCTGCCTCAACAAGAATGGAGTGCTCGAACGAAGAATTTAGCAAAGTTTTGAGGTAAAAAATTAGAGCTTATTGAATAACGTATCTGGGGCCCCCTTTTATAGACGGAGGGGGCAGTAGCCTGATAGCGACATCTGTAACCGTCTGGCAGTGGGCTGCCCAGGGTCAGGCGGAGTTTGCTGTGAAGAGTAATGGAGTGGACCCGTGGCTATCACCGGGGCGTGCCACGTGGAGTCTGCCATGGGGAGTGGAGCGGTGTCTGTTGTCGCGACTTGCCAGCGGATGGGAGAATCGTGCGGCATCCATCGCAGGAAGTGGAGCAGGATCGTGGCCGTTATTGTGGCCTGCCAGGGAGTAGTGGAGCTGTGCGGGATCCGTCATAGGAAGTGGGGCAGTGCTATGACCGTTACTGCGGCCTGTCAGGGAGTGATGGAGCTGTGCGGGATCCTTCATAGGAAGTGGAGCAGTGCTGTGACCGTTACTGCGGCCTGTCAGAGAGTGATGGAGCTGCGCGGGATCCGTCCTAAGAAGTGGAGCAGGATCGTGGCCGTTATCGTGGCCTGCTTGGGAGTGCAGATCCGTCGGTTGAAGTTCGGCAGCGGTCGGAGCTGATGACGGAGCCCGGTTCCCGTGGGAGTCCGAGCGGAGTTCCCCTTGAGGTTGGAGTCGTGGGCGGAGTCCGGCTCCCGTGGGAGTCCGGACGGAGTCCTCTTGGAGCTGAAGTCGCGGGCGGAGCCCGACTCCTGTAGGAGTCCGGGCGGAGTCCCCTGCAATCAAAGTCAGGTGCGAAGTCCGGCTCCCGTAGGAGTCCGGACTGATCTTACCGGCAGTCGAAGTTGGCGTCGGAGCCCGGCTCTTGTGGGAGTCCGGGCGGAGTCCCCCTTGAGGTTGGAGTCATGGGCGGAGTCCAGCTCCCGTGGGAGTTCAGGCGAAGTCATCTTGGAGCTGAAGTCGCGGGCGGAGCCCGGCTCCCGTAGGAGTCCTCTTGGAGCTGAAGTCATGGACGGAGCCCGGCTCCCGTAGGAGTCCGGGCGGAGTCCCCTACAATCAAAGTCAGGTGTGAAGTCCGACTCCCGTAGGAGTCCGGACTGATCTTACCGGCAGTCGAAGTTAGCGACGGAGCCCGGCTCCTGTGGGAGTCCGGGCGGAGTCCCCCTTGAGGTTGGAGTCGTGGGCGGAGTCCGGCTCCCGTGGGAGTCCGGGCGGAGTCCTCTTGGAGCTGAAGTCGCGGGCGGAGCCTGGCACCCGTAGGAGTCCTCTTGGAGCTGAAGTCGCGGGCGGAGCCCGGCTCCCGTAGGAATCCGGGCGGAGCCCCCTGCAATCAAAGTCAAGTGCGAAGTCCGGCTCCCGTAGGAGTCCGGACTGATCTTACCGGCAGTCGAAGTTGGCGACGGGGTCCGGCTCCCGTGGGAGTCCGTGCGGAGTCCCCCTAGAGGTTGGAGTCGTGGGCGAAGTCCGGCTCCCGTGGGAGTCCGGGCGGAGTCCTCTTGGAGCTGAAGTCGCGGGCGGAGCCCGGCTCCCGTAGGAGTCCTCTTGGAGCTGAAGTCGCGGGCGGAGCCCGGCTCCCGTAGGAGTCCGGGCGGAGTCCCCTGCAATCAAAGTCAGGTGCAAAGTCCGGCTCCCATAGGAGTCCGGACTGATCTTACCGGCAGTCGAAGTTGGCGACGGGTGGGCGGAGTCCGGCTCCTGTGGGAGTCCGGGCGGAGTCCTCTTGGAGCTGAAGATGTGGGCGGAGCCCGGCTCCCGTAGGAGTCCGGGCGGAGTCCCCTGCAATCAAAGTCAGGTGCAAAGTCCGGCTCCCGTAGGAGTCCGGACTGATCTTATCGGCAGTCGAAGTTGGCGACGGGGCCCGGCTCCTGTGGGAGTCCGGGCGGAGTCCGCCTTGAGGTTGGAGTCGTGGGCGGAGTCCGGCTCCTGTGGGAGTCCGGGCGGAGTCCTCTTGGAGCTGAAGTCGTGGGCGGAGCCCGGCTCCCGTAGGAGTCCGGGCGGAGTCCCCTGCAATCAAAGTCAGGTGCGAAGTCCAGCTCCCGTAGGAGTCTGGACTGATCTTACCGGCAGTCGAAGTTGGCGACGGAGCCCGGCTCCCGTGGGAGTCCGGGCGGAGTCCCCCTTGAGGTTGGAGTCCTGGGCGGAGTCCGGCTCCCGTGGGAGTCCGGGCGGAGTCCTCTTGGAGCTGAAGTCGCAGGCGGAGCCCAGCTCCCGTAGGAGTCCGGGCGGAGTCCCCTGCAATCAAAGTCAGGTGCGAAGTCCGGCTCCCGTAGGAGTCCGGACTGATCTTACCGGCAGTCGAAGTTGGCGACGGAGCCCGGCTCCCGTGGGAGTCCGGGCGGAGTCCCCCTTGAGGTTGGAGTCATGGGCGGAGTCCGACTCCCGTGGGAGTCCGGGCGGAGTCCTCTTGGAGCTGAAGTCGCGGGTGGAGCCCGGCTCCCATAGGAGTCCTCTTGGAGCTGAAGTCGCGGGCGGAGCCCGGCTCCCGTAGGAGTCCGGGCGGAGTCCCATGCAATCAAAGTCAGATGCGAAGTCTGGCTCCCGTAGGAGTCCGGGCGGAGTCCCATGCAATCAAAGTCAGATGCGAAGTCTGGCTCCCGTAGGAGTCTGGACTGGTCTTACCGACAGTCGAAGTTGGCAACGGGGCCCGGCTCCCGTGGGAGTCCGGGCGGAGCCCCCCTTGAGGTTGGAGTCGTGGGTGGAGTCTGGCTCTCGTGGGAGTCTGGGCGGAGTCTTCTTGGAGCTGAAGTCACGGGCGGAGCCCAGCTCCCATAGGAGTCCAGGCGGAGTCCCCTGCAATCAAAGTCAGGTGCGAAGTCTGGCTCCCGTAGGAGTCCGGACTGATCTTACCGGCAGTCAAAGTTGGCGACGGAGCCTGGCTCCCATGGGAGTCCGGGCGGAGTCCCCCTTGAGGTTGGAGTCGTGGGCGGAGTCCGGCTCCCGTGGGAGTCCAGGCGGAGTCCTCTTGGAGCTGAAGTCGCAGGCGGAGCCCGGCTCCCGTAGGAGTCCGGGCGGAGTCCCCTGCAATCAAAGTCAGGTGCGAAGTCCGGCTCCCGTAGGAGTCCGGACTGATCTTACCGGCAGTCGAAGTTGGCGACGGGGCCCTGCTCCTGTGGGAGTCCGGGCGGAGTCCCCCTTGAGGTTGGAGTCGTGGGCGGAGTCCGGCTCCTGTGGGAGTCCGGGCGGAGTCCTCTTGGAGCTGAAGTCGTGGGCGGAGCCCGGCTCCCGTAGGAGTCCGGGCGGAGTCCCCTGCAATCAAAGTCAGGTGCGAAGTCCAGCTCCCGTAGGAGTCTGGACTGATCTTACCGGCAGTCGAAGTTGGCGACGGAGCCCGGCTCCCGTGGGAGTCCGGGCGGAGTCCCCCTTGAGGTTGGAGTCGTGGGCGGAGTCCGGCTCCCGTGGGAGTCCGGGCGGAGTCCTCTTGGAGCTGAAGTCGCAGGCGGAGCCCAGCTCCCGTAGGAGTCCGGGCGGAGTCCCCTGCAATCAAAGTCAGGTGCGAAGTCCGGCTCCCGTAGGAGTCCGGACTGATCTTACCGGCAGTCGAAGTTGGCGACGGAGCCCGGCTCCCGTGGGAGTCCGGGCGGAGTCCCCCTTGAGGTTGGAGTCATGGGCGGAGTCCGGCTCCCGTGGGAGTCCGGGCGGAGTCCTCTTGGTGCTGAAGTCGCGGGTGGAGCCCGGCTCCCGTAGGAGTCCTCTTGGAGCTGAAGTCGCGGGCGGAGCCCGGCTCCCGTAGGAGTCCGGGCGGAGTCCCCTGCAATCAAAGTCAGATGCGAAGTCCGGCTCCCGTAGGAGTCTGGACCGGTCTTACCGACAGTCGAAGTTGGCAACGGGGCCCGACTCCCGTGGGAGTCCGGGCGGAGCCCCCCTTGAGGTTGGAGTCGTGGGTGGAGTCTGGCTCTCGTGGGAGTCTGGGCGGAGTCTTCTTGGAGCTGAAGTCACGGGCGGAGCCCAGCTCCCATAGGAGTCCAGGCGGAGTCCCCTGCAATCAAAGTCAGGTGCGAAGTCCGGCTCCCGTAGGAGTCCGGACTGATCTTACCGGCAGTCAAAGTTGGCGACGGAGCCTGGCTCCCATGGGAGTCCGGGCAGAGTCCCCCTTGAGGTTGGAGTCGTGGGCGGAGTCCGGCTCCCGTGGGAGTCCAGGCAGAGTCCTCTTGGAGCTGAAGTCGCAGGTGGAGCCCAGCTCCCGTCGGAGTCCGGGTGGAGTCTCCTGCAATCAAAGTCAGGTGCGAAGTCCGGCTCCCGTAGGAGTCCGGACTGATCTTACTGGCAGTCGAAGTTGGTGATGGAGCCCGGCTCCCGTGGGAGTCCGAGCGGAGTCCCCCTTGAGGTTGGAGTCGTGGGTGGAGTCCGGGTCCCGTGGGAGTCCGGGCGGAGTCCTCTTGGAGCTGAAGTCGCGGGCAGAGCCCGGCTCCCGTAGGAGTCCGGGCGGAGTCCCCTGCAATCAAAGTCAGGTGCGAAGTCTGGCTCCCGTAGGAGTCCGGACTGATCCTACCGGCAGTCGAAGTTGGCGACGGAGCCCGGCTCCCGTGGAAGTCCGGGCGGAGTCCCCCTTGAGGTTGGAGTCGTGGGCGGAGTTCGGCTCCCGTGGGAGTCCGGGCAGAGTCCTCTTGGAGCTGAAGTCGCGGGCGGAGCCTGGCTCCCGTAGGAGTCCGGGCAGAGTCCTCTCGGAGTTGATTCTGCTGAGAACTTCGGCTGTGGGTATTTTATACCCAACACCAGTCCCCCTACTTTTGAGTTTGAATTTCGAATGAAGTATAGAGAGATTGGCATAGCCGAGGTTGTCCCCTCGAATCCTGCGCACGGCCGCCCCCATATATTTTGGCATTAAATATGCGCATGCTGGAGTCTTTTCGAATCGGGGCGATACGAAGGGACCCTTCGAAATTCCCACCGGTACACTGGCCCAGGTACGGTGCCATAATGGCTCTGCCGATTCGTCAGCCGCTTTTAGCCGCCCGTCGGGGGGAGTGGGACACGTGTCGGGCGCAGGCTGGCCTGGGGGGATTCGCGATCATCATGGCACCGGATCCCAGGGTCTATTTAAACCCATCCTTCCACCTTTAGGGGCCCTATTCCATTCCAGAGTTTTATCAGTGTCTGCCTTCCCTTCGAGAGCCCTGTTTCAGTTGGTATCTTCTCGAACCGTAGGCGCCCTCCAAATCGTCCCTGTCTTCGCCCCCTCCGGTCCCTCAGAGCGATCTAGATTAGTTCCAGTACCTTCAACCTTCTTCCCACCACTTAGGGACTTCTTCTTTGTCATTGTTTTTGTATTCTTCTGAGTTAGTTTTCTGTGACCCCTCGCCCTTCATCCTGTCCATCTTCTTCGGGATTTTTGGAGCCCACATTCGAAGCTACTCAAAATGTCGTCCGGCTCTTCCGCCCCCTGCAGTTCCGGGAGTTCTTCCACCTCAAACCCCCAGGTCCCCCGCTCTGTAGACAAACCCGCGTCTGGGGCTGGGCTCCGTCCGATTTTTGCACCGGGTGCCATTCCATGTTCCCTGACTCCGGAGGAACTCCTTCTGATAAGGGTTCAGTATGGAGTTCCTTCGAAGTACGATCTGGAGCTGTCTAGCCCTTCTGACCGGGCTAGCACTCCTCCATCCGGTCATTTTTGTCTATATCAGGAGGCGTTCCGTGCCGGGCTCCGGCTTCCACTTCCTTCCTTTGTAGTTGCCCTCTTCCGCTTCTTAGACATCTCCTTGGCTTCTGTGGCCCCGAATTCTTTTGATTTTTTATAGGATTTCTCTCCCTCTGCCATGTAGTCGAGGTCCAGCCGTCCCTCTCCCTATTCAGGTACTTCTATACTTTCAAGCACCATCCTTCGGCGAAGAACTGGTGGTACTTCTCCCTCCAGTTCGACAAGAAGGGGTTGCTGAAAGGTGCCCCTTCTTTAATCTATAATTGGAAGGAGAAATACCTCTTCGTCCACTGTCCGACCTTGAGGCTGGGCCTGCCCCCTTGGGGCTCTCTGAGGGATTCTGTCCGTCGGGCCCCCAGCCTGGGGGAGGATGACCTTCAGGCTGCCCGAAAGCTTCTTGCCTACTCCGCTCCTTCCCTTCTCAATCTTCTGAGGGAGCAATTTTTGTTCAACATTGGTCTGAGCCCCCAGGATCCTGCGAGTACTTCATCTCTCCCCTTATCTCCTTTTCTTCTGTCCCTCTTCTTTTTCTTTCTCTTTTTTTACTCTTCTTCCTTCTCTCTCCTTTTCTCCTCTTTCTTCTTCTCTCCCTTTTTTTTTTTTCGACTCCCGATTGATTGGTTTGCTTCTTTTTCTTCTTCTCTCTCTCTTTTTTTTTTTTTTTAAAGGAATGGACGTCGAAGCAGCACGGATGCTTGCCAGGGGCCTCAGGGCCCACAAAAGAAAGGGTGTCGCGACCTCCAGATCGGCGAAGAGGGCTAGGATGGAGGAGTCGAGCTTGGCCACACTCGCCCAGGTGGCTCCAGTGATTGACATTCCCTCGGATGCCGAGGCAACGGCTCCCCGGGCCTCCTCGAGGAGTCCGCCGACCGGGGCCCCTGTTTCAGGGGTCCGCTCCATGGAGGCGCCCATGGCCGAGAGGGAGAAGAGAAGGAAATCGGTGGCCCGCAGGGTGAGTAGCCGTTGAACCACCACTGACGAGTCCCTCTGCTCTGAAGAGGGGCAAGAGAATCCCTTCAATGACAGGGACTTGATCAGGCGGTTGATCGACGGCTGCATTCTGCCCGACGTCGTCGAGAGGATCGACCACGCCGATCCTGAGCAACGGGCCTGGGACTCTTTGGGATCCTTCCTTGAGGTAAGCAAATCTTTATTTATCTGGCTATTCGGCCTTTATTCTGATCCCCTAGCCGCCCTTGCAGATTGGGCACCAGCTTCTCGCCAATATCGAGGCGGTGAACCGTGCGAGGAGGGACATCCTCCAGGTGGAGGAGCACTGTCGGGCCGAGGTTGCTCGCCTCCAGGCAAAGACGGCCGAGGTGGTCGCCCTCCAAGAGGCCCTGGAAAGAGAGAAACAAGCCCGGGAGGAGGAGAGGCAGACCTTGGAGGAGTCAGCGAGAAGGGCGGAGGCCGAGGTCGCCAACTTGGCTGAGCAGATTTCGGTCCTGGTCTCGGAGGCCAGAGTCCTTGCGGTAGAGGAATTCAAGGCTTCCACAGAGATGAGGGATCTCAATGTCTAATTCGGCCAGGAGGCATTCATCAAGGGGTTTGAGCTCTGCCAAGAGAAGGTGGCCAAAAAATTTTCGAAGCTCGACCTCAGTTTCCTAGGCGAGGAGTCCGAAGACGAGGCCGATCCCTCGCCAGTCGCTACTGCTGTTGCAGCTCCCTTGCCGGGGACGTCGAGTTCTCCAACCCCCACCCCCGAGGTCTGAGACCTCCGACCTTGTATTTTTATTTTATCGTAATTTTTTTTTCTTTTTTGTCTTCAAGAATCATCCAATCAATAAAGCTGAATTTCTTGTCGCGGATGGCTTCTCCTCCTTCCCCTTCTTCTCTTTGTTTTTCCTCCTACGATGAGTCGTGCTTTGATGCTTTTGCCTTCCGATGGCAGTGTCCTGCAGAAGCACTTCCCCTGCCCCTGGGGGTCCCGCTGAAGTCGACGATCCAGCGGCTAAAGAAGGAAGTCCTTCACTTGACAAAGAAGTCAAAGAAGATGGAAAGCGAGCTCCGCAGATTGAGGGAAGGTCATTCTGAAGCCGCCACGGAGGCCACCCACTTTCGGAATCTCCACATGAAGGGGATCATGGAGTATAGCCGGAGGAAGGCGGATTTCGTGAAGGAGCTTGAGGAATGCAAGAAGAGCGCCAGCGACCGAATTTGGGCTCAGACCGTCAGGATTAGTGCCCTCAAGGTGGAACTGTCAGCCGCGAAGGAGAAGATCGGCCAGCTGGAAGGAAGTTCATCCCGGCTCTTGGCTCGGGTCGACGGTGACCAGGAGTGGTCGAAGAAGGTCTCCGACCTTCAGCGGCAGCTTCAGGATGTCGAGGTGAGCCACGATGTGCATCGGGCCAGCTGGCACAGGCAAGTGGAGGTATATAAGGGGAGACTCAGGGCGGCGACCGACGAAGTCGCCCGTCTCCAGAGGCAGCTAGCCAGCAGGGCTCAGCTTACCTCCACCCGAGATTCTGATGAGCTCCAATCCCTAAGAGGGACCGTTGAAGGGATTTCTGTCGCCCTTGGGGATAAGACAGTCGAGCTGCAACAACTGAAGATTCAACTAGCATACGAGCAGCGGGCCGTCACGGACGCGGAGGCAGAATCCGAGGACTTGAGGAAGAGGCATCGAGAGGCGGAGGCCGAGAGCCAGCGACTTCGTCGGGCGCTCCAGGATGCGCTGCAGAAAAGGGAAGAGCTAGAAAAAGAAATTGAAAATCTAAGGCAGTCCTGGATGAGGGATGGAGCAGATAACTCTAGGTCGAAGGGAGCAGAGCCTCCTTAGAGCTCTTTTCATCCTTCCGTCTTTTCATGTGTATACTTCCCTTTTTGTTGTTTTATCCTGCTTTTGTCGTTTTGCTTTTCTTTCCTTGGCCTTCTGGGCTTTGTAGTGTGTATTTTGGAAATAGAATGAAAAGGGTATTTTGTGTTACCTCGTCCATGCGTTGTCTCAAATTGTCGTCCACTGAACTTTTCTTGTCGTTCGACTTGTCTGATGCCAACGTCGTTGGTAGGCGCTCGGTCGTCGATGCGTTAGCCTGCCTTCCTCATCGTACATGGCTGCAAGCCCGAGCTTGGCGGTTCGGACTCCGCATTACTTCGGAGACGTCGCTGTCTTCTCGACCTGTGTAGGGAGTCTTCTTAGAGGCTGGGAGTGTTTGGTAGGAACTCCCTGTCTTTGTTGGGATGAAGTTCTTTAGGTCTCTGGGGTGGTCCGTCCTTCATCTGTTTCCGTCGTAGCTCATCACCCTTCCTTTTTAATTTTCCTCCTCTTCTCAGAGTGAGGGCCCTACCCTCGCTTCTTGCGGGGTTGCATAGGAGTGCGGAGGTGCCGCTGAGGGGCTTTTTCCCTTCATCCGATCTCGTCGGGCGATCGGGTTTCGTCACCATCAGGACGAGGTTCTCCCCCCATTCTTGCGGGGGCACGTAAGGGCCATTGCCAGGATGGGCGGAGCCTTCCTTGCTGCATAAGTCACGGATGGAGCCCGGCTCCCGTAGGAGTCCGGGCAGAGTCTTCCTTGTTGCGGAAGTCACGGGCGAAGCCCGACTCTCGTAGGAGTCCGGGCGGGGTCTCCCTTGCTGCAGAAGTCGCAGATGGAGCACGGCTCCCGTAGGAGTCCGGACAGGGTCTCCCTTGCTGCAGAAGTCACGGACGGAGCCCGACTCTCGTAGGAGTCCGGGCGGGGTCTCCCTTGCTGCAGAAGTCGCAGACGGAGCCCGGCTCCCGTAGGAGTCCAGGCGGGGTCTCCCTTGCTGCAGAAGTCACGGACGGAGCCCGGCTCCTGTAGGAGTCCGGGCCTTCGACCTTGCTCAAGTCAGGGTGGGGTTTTTCTCCTGCTCCCGACATGGCCGTGGGGCCACGTTAGGGCGCTGTAAGGCCTCTCCCCCCATCCAGTTTAAAAGAACCGGGCCTTTGACTTTGCTCATGTCAGGATGAGGTCCTCCTCCTGTTCCCGACATGGCAGTGGGGGCACGTTAGGGCACTGTAAGGCCTCTCCCCCCATCCGGTCTAAAAGAATCGGATCTTCGACTTTGCTCATGTCAGGATGAGGTCCTCCACCTGTTCCTGACATGGCTGTGGGGGCACGTTAGGGCACTGTAAGGCCTCTCCCCCCATCCGATCTAAAAGAACCAGGCCTTTGACTTTGCTCATGTCAGGACGAGGTCCTCCTCCTATTCCTGACATGGCTGTGGGGGCACGTTAGGGCACTGTAAGGCCTCTCCCCCCATCCGGTCTAAAAGAATCGGGCCTTTGACTTTGCTCATGTCAGGACGAGGTCCTCCTCCTATTCCTGACATGGCTGTGGGGGCACGTTAGGGCGCTATAAGGCCTCTCCCCCCATCCGATCTAAAAGAACCGGGCCTTTGACTTTGCTCATGTCAGGACGAGGTCCTCCTCCTATTCCTGACATGGCTGTGGGGGCACGTTAGGGCACTGTAAGGCCTCTCCCCCTATCCGATCTTGAGATAGTCGGACTTTCATTTCAGATATATTAGGATGGGGTTCTCCCCCCGTTCCCAACATACCTTTTTTTCAGGCATTTGGAGGGGTCATGTCCAGTCGTGATAAATCCATGCCAAATGGGAAGAGTACGTTAAGTAGAAAGAAATTTAGATTCAAGGTGAAATAGTGAGTGGTACATTTACAGATTCTCCGAGTTCCACGGTTGTGGGAGGTCTGCTCCTCCTTGAGGCCCTCCGGTGATGGAGTCTATGGTCCCAATGGGAGGTCGGTCCCCAGGTTGCTCCTCCCTTCTTGGTGGTTCAGGCTACGGAAGGGCCCTTGACCGATCTCCTCTACCCTCAGGCCTGCGTCGGATGAACCTGTCGAGTCGACCTCGCTGAATGAGCTCCTCGATCTCATCCCGGAGCTGGATGCATTCCTCTGTGTCGTGGCCGTGGTCGCGGTGGTAGAGACAGAACTTGTTGGGGTTGCGCTTCTCGAGGTGTGTGCGCATCCTCTCTAGCCTAGGGAGCTGCTCCCTGACCTCCATCAGTACCTGGGCCTTCGAGGCATTGAGGGGGGTGTAGTTGCGGAATCTCCCCGGTGGGGAACCCTGCCGAATCCCACGATCCGAACTTCTCTGCCTGCGTACCCTGGGTGGAGTATGGGCACGCTTGTGCCCAGGAGGGGATCGAGAACGCGGCCGGGCTTCTCTGGAATTTTTTTCAATTGCGGGCTTACTCGAGTCTCCCGCTTGCCGCTCCCTCGCTGTTTCTTCATCCTTCATTTTGAAGGCTTCTTCCGCTCGGGCGTATTCTTCGGCCCGGGCCAGCAAGTCAACAAAATCTCTGGGGTACTTCTTCTCCAGGGAGAACAAAAGATCATTCTTCTGAAGGCCACCCTTCAGGGCGGCCATTGTGACTGATTGGTCCAAGTTCCGGACCTCCAGTGCCGCGACGTTGAAACGGTTGATGTAGGCCCGGATGGACTCCCCTTCCCTCTGTTAGATATTGATGAGGGACTCCAAACCCTTCCGGAGGCACCGACTGCTGACAAAATGGGCCACAAATTGGTGGCTCATTTGATCGAATGAAAAGATGGTACCCGATTTCAAAGCCGAGTACCAGTTCCTCGCCGCTCCCTTCAAGGTGGACGGGAAGGCCCGGCATAGAATGGCGTCAGGAGCACCGTGAAGCAGCATCATCGTCCGGAAGGCTTCCAGATGATCAACCGGGTCCGAAGTCCCGTCGTAGCTTTCGAACTGGGGGAGCTTGAAGTTTGGCGGGATCGGTTCCTGCATGATCATTTGAGAGAAGGGAGGGTCAGTACAAATATCATCACCATAAGCGGGGGAAGCATGGCGGAGCTCTTCGATCCGCCGGTTCATCTCCTGGAGCCTCCGGTCCAGAAAATCCTCCCGACTTCGAGTCTCGAGGGTCCTCTGGCAGAATGGGGGCAGGGATCTTCCAGAGGTGGAGTCATGGTCCGATAGAGGGCTCTCCACCCTCGGGTTCGTTTTCCCAAGAAGGATGGGGCGGCTGGCCCAGGTGGCCCGCCCCACCGTCGGATTCTGGTGTTCTGGGGATGCCCTTTTCGGGCGTACTGATGCCTGCGGCTGCTGCTGTTGCATAGCCTGCACAGCTTCTGTGAGGCCTCTGACCTGCTGCGCCAGCAGGTCAAACTGCTCCGCGCCGACCGCCGCCGTCGGAGGAGGAGGAGGAGGTTGAGAAACAGGAGGAGAGGCCGGAGCCTGAGATCTGATCGCGGAGGCTGTGGACCGTCGTGTGGACGCCTTGCGGGGAGGCATCGAGTAAGGATCCCATGGGGGAAACAAGGAATGGATGTCGGAGGAGACGATCGAAGGCGGCTCCGTTGAGCGCTCTTTTAAGAACAAGGGTACTGCAGAGGTTCGCGAGCCCTCCTTCTAGCGCCAATCCTGTTGGTGCAAAAATTCGCTTGCGCTGGAGAAGCTGGAGTCGAGGGAGTCGCGGTCACCGTCGGGACCTGCAAAGGAAGTCTAAACCGGAGGTGGGGTTACTCCGGCAAGACCCTCCGACGCTCAAGTCAGTTCTCTGCCTTAACAAGAATGGAGTGCTCGAACGGAGAATTTAGCAGAGTTTTGAGGTAAAAAATTAGAGCTTATTGAATAACGTATCTGGGGCCCCCTTTTATAGGCGGAGGGGGCAGTAGCCTGATAGCGACATCTGTAACCATCTGGCAGTGGGCTGCCCAGGGTCAGGCGAAGTTTGCTGCGAAGGGTAATGGAGTGGAACCGTGGCTATCACCGGGGCGTGCCACGTGGAGTCTGCCGTGGGGAGTGGAGAGGCGTCTGTTGTCATGACTTGCCAGCAGATGGGAGAATCGTGCGGCATCCATCGCAAGAAGTGGAGCAGGATCGTGGCCATTATTGCGGCCTGCCAGGGAGTAGTGGAGCTGCGCGGGATCCATCATAGGAAGTGGGGCAGTGCTATGACCGTTACTGCGGCCTGTCAGGGAGTGATGGAGCTGCGCGGGATCCGTCATAGGAAGTGGAGCAGTGCTGTGACCGTTACTGCGGCCTGTCATGGAGTGATGGAGCTACACGGGATCCATCCTAAGAAGCGGAGCAGGATCGTGGCCGTTATCGTGGCCTGCTTGGGAGTGCAGATCCGTCGGTTGAAGTTCGACAGCGGTCGGAGCTGATGACGGAGCCCAATTCCCGTGGGAGTCCAGGCGGAGTTCCCCTTGAGGTTGGAGTCGTGGGCGGAGTCCGGCTCCCGTGGGAGTCCGGGCGGAGTCCTCTAAGAGCTGAAGTCGCGGGCGGAGCCCGGCTCCCGTAGGAGTCCGGGCGTAGTCCCCTGCAATCAAAGTCAGGTGTGAAGTCCGGCTCCCGTAGGAGTCCGGACTGATCTTACCGACAGTCGAAGTTGGCGACGGAGCCCGGCTCCCGTGGGAGTCCGGGCAGAGTCCCCCTTGAGGTTGGAGTCATGGGCGGAGTCCGGCTCCCGTGGGAGTTCGGGCGGAGTCCTCTTGGAGCTGAAGTCGCGAGCGGAGCCCAGCTCCCGTAGGAGTCCTCTTGGAGCTGAAGTCATGGGTGGAGCCCGGCTCCCGTAGGAGTCCGGGCGGAGTCCCCTGCAATCAAAGTCAGGTGCGAAGTCCGACTCCTGTAGGAGTCCGGACTGATCTTACCGACCGTCGAAGTTGGCGATGGAGCCCGGCTCCCGTGGGAGTCCAGGTGGAGTCCCCCTTGAGGTTGGAGTCGTGGGTGGAGTCCGGCTCCCGTGGGAGTCCGGGCGGAGTCCTCTTGGAGCTGAAGTCGCGGGCGGAGCCCGGCTCCCGTAGGAGTCCTCTTGGAGCTGAAGTCGCGGGCGGAGCCCAGCTCCCGTAGGAGTCCGGGCGGAGTCCCCTGCAATCAAAGTCAGGTGCGAAGTTCGGCTCCCGTAGGAGTCCGGACTGATCTTACCGGCAGTCGAAGTTGGCGACGGAGCCCGGCTCCCGTGGGAGTCCGGGCAGAGTCCCCCTTGAGGTTGGAGTCGTGGGTGGAGTCCGGCTCCCGTGGGAATCCGGGCGGAGTCCTCTTGGAGCTGAAGTCGCGGGCGGAGCCCGGCTCCCATAGGAGTCCTCTTGGAGCTGAAGTCGCAGGCGGAGCCCGGCTCCCGTAGGAGTCCGGGCGGAGCCCGGCTCCCGTAGGAGTCCTGGCGGAGTCCCCTGCAATCAAAGTCAAGTGCGAAGTCCGGCTCCCGTAGGAGTCCGGACTGATCTTACCGACAGTCGAAGTTGGCGACGGGGCCCGGCTCCCGTGGGAGTCCGGGCGGAGTCTCCCTTGAGGTTGGAGTCGTGGGCGGAGTCCGGCTCCCGTGGGAGTCCGGGCGGAGTCCTCTTGGAGCTGAAGTCGCGGGCGGAGCCCGGCTCCCGTAGGAGTCCGGGCGGAGTCCCCTGCAATCAAAGTCAGGTGCGAAGTCCAGCTCCCGTAGGAGTCCGGACTGATCTTACCGGCAGTCGAAGTTGGCGACGGAGCCCGGCTCCCGTGGGAGTCCGGGCGGAGTCCCCCTTGAGGTTGGAGTCGTGGGCGGAGTCCGGCTCCCGTGGGTGTCCGGGCGGAGTCCTCTTGGAGCTGAAGTCGCGGGCAGAGCCCGACTCCCGTAGGAGTCCGAGCGGAGTCCCCTGCAATCAAAGTCAGGTGCGAAGTCCGGCTCCCGTAGGAGTCCAGACTGATCTTACCGGCAGTCGAAGTTGGCGACGGAGCCCGGCTCCCGTGGGAGTCCGGGCGGAGTCCCCCTTGAGGTTGGAGTCATGGGCGGAGTCTGGCTCCCATGGGAGTCCGGGCGGAGTCCTCTTGGAGCTGAAGTCGCGGGCAGAGCCCGGCTCCTGTAGGAGTTCGGGCGGAGTCCTCTGCAATCAAAGTCAGGTGCGAAGTCCGGCTCCCGTAGGAGTCCAGACTGATCCTACCGGCAGTCGAAGTTGGCGACGGATCCCGGCTCCCGTGGGAGTCCGGGCGGAGTCCCCCTTGAGGTTGGAGTCGTGGGCGGAGTCTGGCTCCCGTGGGAGTCCGGGCAGAGTCCTCTTGGAGCTGAAGTCGCGGGCGGAGCCCGGCTCCCATCGGAGTCCGGGCGGAGTCCTCTCGGAGTTTATTCTGCTGAGAACTTCGGCTGTGGGTATTTTATACCCAACAGTTAGATATGATCTAGATTAAATTTATGATTTATTAGATTTAAAAGATATTTAAATCTGAAATAAAATCTCTTTGTTAATAATTTTTGTGCAAAGAAATTGTTTAGAGTTGAAACTGTTTCAATTACATGAACCTGTTTAGATTAGATCTAAAGTAGTTTCATGTTTATTTTACTTGTATCTTGATTATGAATCAAACATACAATATGGTTGGTAGAATCATATTGTAAAATTATTTTACAAATACAAAAATTATTTTTTGAAAAGCCGAACCCAACCCTCAGCCCAAAACTTAATTGAGAATTAAGAAGTTGTTTGATTAGGTTCTAGGATTGTGAATTGAAGAACCTAAGACACAAACCATAACACATTGGGTTAATGGGTTAGTGGGAATTAGATCCATTAATTGGGTTAGACCTATGGTTAGATTGAAGATGGACTTAATTAGAGAATTTACTAAATCTAATCAATTGTTGTCTTAGATTAGGTCAAGGATTCTCTAGATCAATTATAATAGTTGTAGTTGGTCAAGTCCATATCTTTAACAAGAACCAAATAGACTTGATTCTTGGCTAAGCGGTCTAGCACGAACTGTTAGGTTGATCTAATCGAAACTAATTAAACCAGTTGGTGTCTAAGGTAAACCAGACCGGTGGTTTTTAATTGGGAGCCTGCTTACCTGGCCATTTCTGATGGTGTCTAAGGCAAGATTTGGCAGACTCTCCCACTGATCGAACTTACCTGGCCTCTTGGTGAAATTATATTTTGATCGGATCACTTGACTATTCGAGCTGACCCATGTCAGCTAGGTAAATCAGTATGACTGATTAAGGTGCTCCTAGACCAGCCCTTTTAATGGTCTCCCTTAAGCTGACTTGGTGAAGCCAGTGGGAGGATCATGATAAGCTGGTTCATCTGACCTCATCCTCTATATTATTTAAATCTTCTAAAATTATTAGGTTCTTAAAATGATAAAGTTATGGAGATAACTGAGTCATAGCCTCCCATTAAGGTGTTTGATAATGAATCCATTAACTCAATAATCATTGCAGACCCAAAAGCCTGGTGCTTGTTGACTAATAAAATTATCACTCATCATATGATGACTTGGAAGTGTCTCTCTAATGGTGGTTAGGTGAGCCAACCAAAGTTGGACTTAATCATTCGTTGGTTAGATACACCAAGTATGATCATGTTAATGGTTGGACCTAATCGGATCCTTACAGTGGAGGCCAAAGCCTACTGATTAGGTTTCTGGGGCAAAATTAAATTACTAAAAATTATTTAGAGAAACAATTGGTTATGAACCTACCCTTAGATGTATATAGGTTGGCCAACCAAAGTGGGGCTTGTGTGCAGTCTAAGTGGATTCTAGTACCCACTAAGGAATTAGGATAATTCCTCGAATTGGAGGTAGAGGCTACCAATTCGAATAAAATAGTGGGAGAAACCTTTTGATTAAAGTCCAAATCTTTAGGTTTAATGAATCAATTACTAATTAGGTTATGGTTCTCCTTTGTGCAAATATAGCCACTTCCCTATCGCTCCGATCATTGTTGGACAATGATAAGTTGGTGGGATCCAACTTTGGTAGCTGGTACCAAAAGTTGAAGATAGTTCTAGAGTATGAACAGATCCTATATGTGATAATGGATCCTGCACTTGAGGAGCCAGCTGCCAATGCACGTGGAATAGTCAGAGATACTTACCAGATGTGGCTCAGTGATCGGACCACGGTGCGCTGTATCATGCTGGCTACCATGAGCGACGAGTTCAGTCACAGATTCGAGACGGCTCAGCCAAAGGACATGCTTCAAGTGTTGGAGGATGCCTTTGGCACACCCGATGACGTAAAGAGGCACAAGACTAGTTGTGCCATCTTCAACGCCAAAATGCGGGATGGTGCCTCTATCACTGATCATGTATTGTACATGATCGAGCTGATGGAATGATTGAGCAAGCTCGGCTTTCCCTTGCATGAGCAGCTTGGGAAAGATGTAATACTGAACTCGCTACCCAAGTCTTATCTTCCATTCCTCACTCATTACAGAATGACAAAGCCTGAAGAGAACTACCACGGGTTACTGGGGTTGCTTCAGAACTTTAAGAAGGATCACCAACTTCACAAGGAGTCGGTGAACTTAGTGGGAGGTTCATCTTCTGGTTCTTGACCTTTTGAGAAAGGGAAGAAGAACAAGAAGAAGAAAGTGAAAAAGGTGCATGTTCAGGCTGGGACATCAGTGCAGGGCCAAACCAGAAAGATCAAGCCCGATAAGAGTCTATTCTACTGGCAAACACCCTAGATTAGATAGTGTGTCAGATATCTACTTATGGCACTGTAGGCTAGGTCATATAAATAAGAACAAAATAAACAGGTTGACTCAAGAGGGAATCCTCGAAGTCAGTGATTGTGAATCACTTCCAACCCATGAGTTCTGTCTTCTTGGTAAAATGACCAAGTCACCTTTTACTGGAAAAGGTGAGAGAGCTACTGAGCTCTTGGGCCTAGTACATACTGATGTATGCGGGCCCATGAGCACCAGTGCTAGAGGTGGATATTTCTACTTCATAACTTTCACGGATGACCTATCCTGATATGGATATGTCTATCTGATGAAACATAAGTCGGATTAATTTGAAATGTTCAAACGATTCCGAAGTGAAGTAGAAAAATAAACTGAGAAGAGTATTAAAACTCTTTGATCTGATCGAGGAGGAGAATACCTTTCTAGTGAGTTTCTCACATATCTAGGAGAGAATGGGATTCTCTCCCAATGGACTCCTCTAGGAACACCACAGCATAATGGTGTGTCTGAAAGGAGGAATCGGACTCTGTTAGACATGATCCGATCCATGATGGGTTTTGCTAGCTTGCCGATATCCTTCTGGGGATATGCACTCGAATCGACCTGTTATCTATTAAATAGGGTTCCAAGTAAGTCTGTAATTAAGACTCCATATGAGATATGGATAGGACGTAAGCTAGCACTTTCACACCTTAGGGTCTGAGGGTGCCCGGCCTATGTCAAACGATTAGTCATAGACAAACTTGGACCTAGGTCTGACAAATGCTCATTCATAGGGTACCCCAAAGAGATAAAAGAATATTTTTTCTACCATACTGATGAACAAAAGGTGTTCGTCAGCCTTAAGGCAATTTTTTTAGAAAAAGATTTCCTTGGTGAAGGAACCGTTGTCTCTAAGGTTGAACTTAATAAAGTTCAATAGGTAGAAGGACCGACACCAATAGCTGAACCTGAGTCGGATATGATTAGATCAGATTCGGAGCCCAATGTACCTGCACCATTAAGGCGATCCAGTAGAGTATCGCGTCAGCCAGACAGATACTATGATTTCTTGATCCGGGACGGTGATCCCATCGAACTTGATGAGAATAATGAGGATCCGATCACCTATATGGATGCAATGTAGAGACCTGATTCCGAGAAATGGCTTGAAGCCATGAAATCCGAAATGGAGTCCATGAAGGTCAACGATGTATGGACATTGGTTGACCCACCTGAAGGGGTTAAACCCATTAGGTGTAAATGGGTCTTCAAAAGGAAGAGGGGCGCAGACGGAAAGGTAGAGACCTATAAAGCCCGTCGGGTCGCCATGGGGTATCGTCAACGTTATGGTATTGACTATGACGAGACGTTTTCCCCTGTGGCAATGCTAAAATCCATTCGGATAATGCTTGCAATAGCTACCCATCTGGATTATGAGATCTGGCAGATGGATGTAAAGACAGCTTTCCTGAATGGAGAGCTGACCGAAGAGGTGTATATGATACAACTTGAGGGGTTTACATCCACAGATGAGTCCAAGGTGTGCAAGCTTCAGAGATCTATTTATGGATTGAAGCAAGCTTCTCGGAGTTGGAATATGCATTTTGATAAGGTGATCTAAACGTATGGCTTCATTAAGAATGGAGAAGAGCCCTGCATCTATAAATGGGCAAATGATCCAGTTGTGGTATTCCTTGTCTTGTACGTGGATGACATTCTCTTAATCGGGAATGACATCCTCGCACTACAGGGAATAAAAGTTTGGTTGTCATCATAGTTCTCCATGAAAGACTTGGGTGAAGCATCCTACATCCTAGGGATGAAGTTCTATAGGGATAGATCTAAAAGGATACTTGGGTTATCCCAGTCCATGTACATAGACACTATGCTGAAGAGGTTCAGCATGAAGAATTCCAAGAAGGGCTATCTACCGATAAGCCAAGAAATTTTTCTCTCTAAGAAGGATTGTCCGACAACTCCTGAAGAGAGAGAGCGTATGAGTAGAGTCTCATATGCTTCAGCCGTGGGATCTATCATGTACGCCATGACATGTACAAGACCAGATGTGGCATACTCACTAGGAGTAGTGAGTAGATACCAATCTGATCTTGGAGAAAATCACTGAAAAGTGGTTAAAGCCATCCTTATGTATTTGAGAAATACTAAGGACCAATGGTTGGTTTATGGCGAGTCAGATCTGAAACTTATGGGGTTCACAGACTCTAGCTTCCAATCTGACCATGATGATAGCAGGAGCGTGTCGGGTTATATCTTTACTCTGAATGGTGGAGCCATCTGCTGGAAGAGTTTCAAGCAACATACTGTGGCTGACTCTGTTTGTGAAGCGGAGTACATCGCAGCATCGGATGCCGTGAAAGAAGCTGTGTGGCTGAGGAAATTCATCAACGAGCTTGGAGTAGCACCCTCCCTCGATGGTCCGATCCTGCTCTACTGCGACAGCACTGGTGCCATAGCTCAGGCGAAGGAACCCAAAGCACATCAGCGGACGAAGCACATCTTGCACCGCTTCCACCTGGTCCGAGAGATCGTGGATCGAGGTGACGTCGACCTTCAGAAGATCGACGGAAAGGAGAACCTGGCCGACCCCTTCACTAAAGCCCTGGCGATAAAGGAGTTCGACAACCACAAGTCGAAGATGGGTATTAGATACTGTGCCGAGTGGCTTTAGGACAAGTGGGAGTTGTTAGAAAATGTGTCCCAAAAAGCCAATCATCAAGCTGTTGATGGTTGAGCAACCAAGTATTGTAATTGATTTGTTAATAAATAAAATATATTTGGTATTTTCATCACAAGCTTTCATCTTCTAATGAACTCCGTTGTTATGATAAAGTCCTTAGGACTATTTAGATTTTATAAAGAGAGGATTTATCGATTAGTCCTTAAAACAATTCACGACCAAATGATAGGCTGTTAATAAGGATGACAGCTTCTATCGAGCATAGGTCGCTGTAGGCCATATGGGTTGGTTGTCCTCTTAACCAAAGAGTGTGGAGACACTGGTATGGCATACAGATGAGATATACTGATACATCATCATTGAACGTGACCAACTCTAGAATATTCTGCTGTCGAGAATGTCTCTGATGGGATATAGGTATAAGTGTCCCTTAGACTAGAGATTGCCTCAGTGACTTGCAAGCAACTCACTGTGCTTTGGTACTAGACTAACTGAATTTCTAATTCAGGGATGGAAGGCTTCTGGGCACAGTCAAGTACTTGTGAAGTCAGAGTGTGATCGAGATGGGATTGACCACTCCAAGAGTTGGAGAAGAATGAGTCACTGTATTTTAATTTAGCAAAACCTTGGCCAGGATAATTCATCAGATGGATTTGATATTTTGAAATACAATGTGGACAACCTGATCAGAGTTGACAGTTGAACTCTGGGGTGTCCTATGATCATTTTGGTCAAGGGGATGAATTATATGAAAACTATATCCGCATGGGTTCTAAGGATGTTGTTCTACACATTCGACCTATCCGGTCGTCGGGTACCATTGCTAGATGGTCACTTCGATTGGTATAAAAATTTATTCTCATACTACCGACTTAGATTCAAACCTATGAGGTCACACACATTAGAGTTCATGATCCGATCGGATGGTTGATCAACGATTAAGAATCGTTCTAGGGTTAAATGATCAATACGATTGACATTTAATCCAGTGCAAGTGTTGCAGGAGGATCGATTAGCAATTTGATTGCTAATTGACTTAATTTAATTAAACCAATAGGCTGAGATTAAGTCTAATTAAATATAATTTAATTAGATTTAGTTTGGGCTTGATTGGATCAAGTCTAATTGGTTTATTGGATAAGCCAAGTGCAAGGAAAAACTAGTCCTAGTTCAACTAGGACTTGGGTCAATCTAATTTCTAATTTGATTAGAAAATTAAATCAAATTTAAATCTAATTTAATTTTATTAAATTAGGTTCTTAATTGGGTTAAAACTTATTTTAATTGGTTTGATCTAATTTTGATTTGATTTGATTTGAGAAACCAAATTAAAATAAGTCATAAGATAGAATCCTAGTAAGACTAGGATTCCACCTTGCACCACATAAGCCTTCCCCACGCCCTCTCTCTCATTCAACGCCAATCTCCTCTTATTTTGTGTGACAAAAGCCCTCTCCCAGGTCTCTCCCACATTCACAAAAGGTCTCCTCTCTTCTTTCTTACATGGAAGGTGGTTTGGATCAAATCAAAAAAGGAATAAGTTTGGATTTTGAATTCTATGAGATAGAGTTTTAGAAATCCAAAACTCTTTCAATTTTGCACCGAATCTATCCAAATTTTTTTTGAAATTTTTGTGGCTTTTAGGGTACACATTATGCACCCTTTTCTAGTGATCCATGTATGAAAATAAGGAGGAGGTGCTCAAGAGTTGAGCGCCCCTTAACTTGCCATGTTTGGATAAGCCTTGACTAGGTATTTGACCTAGACAAGGACTCTATCATATCTCTCTATATAAAATGAGTTTCTTCATAAAATTTCTGAAAAATATAGAGATTTGAGAGACCTTTGGGCCATCCAAAAATTAGAGAGAAATCCCTTTGGGTCGTGGAGATATAAAAGACACAAGTTAGGGTGTCTAGAGAGAAAAACGAGAAGAAGAAGAGGGTCTTCTTCTAGGGTTGTTTGTTTTCATATCTTTCCTCCCTCCATCTTGAGTTTCCTAAGAGCATCTTAGATCTAAAACTCCTCCTTCTACTTTTCATCTTTGGAAGATTTCAAATCAAGAAGAAGGAGGCACCTGATCAACCATCAAAGAAGGATCAGTGCAGTACTAGCATACTGTGCTGAATTCCTGAAGCAGGACTTCTGATCGAGATTCGTGGGCTCGTGTGGATGACTCCTAGAGGTCGGATGCGTGTGCGGCTTGTAACATCATCCTCAAGCCCGGATCAGCGAGGTTAGAACGTCTAACTTGCAAGGTAATAGATCTGATCTATTGTTTAATACATACATTAGATGTAGTATAGAAACATGTTGATATGATCAACATGTAGTTCATACTATATTTATATATTTTAATTTTTGATTTAATGCTATGTAATAATCATGTAATAAGATCTTAGATCTAGGGATTCTCTGATTTTAGAAAATAATTTTGATTTATTTTAGTCTTCCACTGTATGATCTTAAAAAAGTTTCAAGATCTAACTCTGAAACCCTAGATCTGGTTCCAACAGAACCGACACAATCTAGTGAACCCATAGAATCAAAATTGATTAGATCAAACTTGAAATCCATTGTAGAGGCACTATTAAAGAGATCTAGCAGAGTATCATATCCGTCGGATAGAACTTCGATATCTAGTTCTGAGATGTAATCCTTTTGAACTCAATGAGAACAACAAAGATTTGATCACCTACATGGATGCCATATAGAGGTTCAACTTTGAATAATGGCTTAGAGCCATAGATCCAAAATGGAGTCCATGAAGGTCAACAGTGTATGGACACTTGTTGATCCACTCGAAAGAATAATACCCACAGAGTGTAAGTGGATCTCCAATAGGATCAGAGTAGCACAAATGAGAAGGTGGAGATCTACAAAGCTCATCTGGTTACCTAAGGATATTGTCAACATTATGGTATTGACCATAATGAGACATTTTCTCTTATGGCAATGCTAAATATTTTGGAGTTGAAACGTGCATTTTGATAAGTGATCAAAATATATGGCTTCGTTGAGAATGAAGAAGAATCCTGCAAATACAAATGAATTAATAATTCTATGAGTATTTCTTTTATCTTGTATGTGAATAAAATTCTCTTAATCGAAAATGATATTCCTTATATTATAGAGAATAAAGATTTCACTATTATTCTCCATAAAGGACTTTGAGAAAAGTATCTCTCATCCTAGTGATGAAGATCTATAGAGATAGATCTAAGAGGCTGCTTGAATTTTTTCAGTCCAACATACATAGGGTGTTTATCAGTAGAATTTATTCTATCATATACACCATGTATGAGACTGGATATGATATACTCACTAGGATAGTGAGTGGATACTTGCAAGATCCGGATGAAAATTATTGGAAGGTCATCCTTAAGTGTTTGAAAAATACTAAGGATTGGTGATTCGATTATGGAGAATCTGACTTAAAACTTATAGAATTTGATTTTAATTTTTAGTTGGATATAATAATAGCAAGAGCATGTCAGAATATATCCTTACCCTAAATAATGGAGCAATCTGCTGAAAAGATTTCAAGCAGAATAATATGGCCAAATTCAAATTGCAAGGCAAAATGCATTGTAACATTCGATGCTTGCAAGGAAGCTATGCGATTATACAGGTTTACTGGCAAGCTAGGAGTGGCACCCTCTGATAATGATCCTACTGTATTGTACAGCATCAGAGTCATAGCTCATGCCAAGGAGCCGAAGTCCCATTAGCTTATTAAGTATTTTGCATCACTACCACCTTATTCAAAAAATCTGTTAAGGTGACGTCAATCTTTAGAAGATCGATGAAAAAAAAAACTTGGCTAACCCATTTACTAAAGCCTCAATATCCCAAAGTTCTGAGATGATAAATCGAAGATGGATATATGATACTATACTGATTGACTTTAGTCCAAGTGAAAGTTGTTAGAAAATATGTCCTAAAGTCAATCGTATGACGATTGTGCTAACTATAATTATATATGAAGTGATAAATAATAAAAGTTATTTGATATTTTTTAACACAAGGTTACATCTGCTAATGAACTCCAATGTTGTGATGAAGTCCTTAGGACTACTTTGATCGATAAAGGAGGATTTATGTAGTCCTTAAACTGGTTCACGATCAAATGATACACTATTACTAGGACGATATCGATATCAAGTGTAGGTCGTTGTGTACCATATGCATTGGTTGTTCTCATGATCAAATAATGTGGAGACACTGGTATGGCATGCAGGTGAGATGTAGGAGTATATCGTCACTGAATGTGACCAACTGTAGAGTACTCTGCTGTCAAGGGTAGCTCACAAAGGATATGGGTATAAGTGTCCCTCCGACCTGAGATCACCATAATGACTTGCAAGCAACTCACTATATTTTGGTGCTGAACTAACTGAGTTTCTAATTCAATGATGAAAAATTTTTGGATGTAATCAAGTACTTATCAAGTTGGTGCATGAGTCAAGATGGGATTGACCTCTCCGAATTAGTAAGAGATATGCATTAGTGTATTTCAATTTAGCAAAACCTAGGCCCAGATAATCCATGTGATGGATTTAAAAAAGATTAAAATATAATGTGGATGATCTATCTAGGATTGATAGTTAAATCCTAGGTCATCCTCGAGCATTAGGGTCAA
The DNA here is from genome assembly GCF_000442705.2 of Elaeis guineensis. Taxonomy (NCBI): domain Eukaryota; kingdom Viridiplantae; phylum Streptophyta; class Magnoliopsida; order Arecales; family Arecaceae; genus Elaeis; species Elaeis guineensis. The sequence continues at coordinate 66,137,843 of NC_025997.2, forward strand.
AGGGATGAATTATATGATAACCATACGTCCATAGGTTCTTGAATATTGCTTCACCTTCATTCGACCTATCCGGATGTCGGGTCATCATTGCTAGATGGTCACATCGATTGGTTCAGAAAGATATTTCTATGCTACCGGCTTAGATTCAAACCTATGAAGTCATACTCAAAAGAAGTTTCTGACTAATCATGTGGCGATCAATGATTGAGAATCGTTCATGGGCTTAATCGTCAATTCGATTGATGATTAATCTTATGCAAAAATTATAATAAATTAATTCACCAAGTGTTAGTGAATTAATGGAGGACTAATTAGCAATTAGATTGCTAATTAGCTCAATTTGATTGAGCAAAGAAGATTAAATAAAATCTAATTGAATTAGATTCAATTAGGTTTGACCCAATTAGGTTATGAGATGACCTAATCACTAAGAAAGAATTATCTCTGATTTGATCAGAATTTTAGTTCAATCAATTTTTAATTTGATTGAAATTTAATTAAAAATTTATGAACCTAATTAGATTAAGTTTCATATATTTTATTTGGGCTAAATTAGATATGATTTGATTTGGATCCAAATAAGAAAATTAAGAGTCCTTATTGGAATAGGACTCTTCTCCCTTACACCAACCCAGTTTGCACATCATATATCTCTACGCACAAAATTATTTTGTGTGAGATTATTTCACACCAAAGAGTTCTTTTCCTTCTCCATCTCTCATCCAAATATTATTTGGTTTTGATAAAATAAAGATTCTAAAATTAGATTTTAAAATATTCTTTATCAGGAGAATCTGTTCTCATCCAGATCAACCTCTCCATGCCAATAAATTTCTTTCTCTTTATATGTGCAATATTTTGAGGAGATTTTTTGTGAGAGATTAGGTGGAGAACTTATTTACCATAAAACAATATGAGAAGGGGTGTCCCATATTTTTTTGGTATGTTTTGGGATGTGGAATTGTGAAGGGAGGCAGAATCCTGTAAGAGTCCAAGATCACTAGGACTCTTCACCCCACCTCCTTACATGCCTATAAAAATGGCTTTTGTGGTTTCTTTTGTGTGTGTAAGATACCAGAAGGAAGGTCTTCATGTGAAAGAAGTTTGGATATAGTTCATGATGTGAAAAATAGAGAGGAGGGTTCTCTCTCTTGGGGTGTGCATAAAAATCTAAATTTCAAATTTTTGATTCTAAGAGTTTGGAAAGAGAATAAATTAAAAAAAATTATTTTCTCCTCCAGAAGTTTATTTTCAACCTCTAAAATATTTTCAGAGATTTGAAGAAAGGATCTAGATATCAGAGCTTCGAGTGAATTTTTCGTAGAGGCTGGACATATGTGCAGCTGCAAGCAACCAGCAAGGATCCTCTCTACCATATCTCTCAGCAGTGGAGATCATTGATCCATGCAAACGTATCGAGTTCTGAACTCAGATTAGAAGTAGATGTGATCTACTGCTCACATACATGCATGCTGATTTTATCTTCAGTATATTTAGATTTTATATGCAACATAACATGTCATAGATCCTAGAATAGGTTGTGTTGGTACAGAATTCTGTCGAAGCCGGAGAAGCTGGAGCTGGGATGACTGCGACCACCACCGGGATCTGCAAAGCAAGTCTAAACCGGAGTTGGGGGTGCTCCAGCAAGATCCTCCGATGCTCAAGTCAGTACTCTACTTCAACAGAAATGGAGTACTCGAGTAAAAATTTTAACAGAGTTTTGAGATAGAGTTTAGAGCTTAAAGAAGAACGTATCTGAGGGTCCCTTTTTATAGATGGAGAGCGTAACTGATTGACAGTGACGTCTGTAACCGCATGGTAGTGGGCCATTCAGAGCCGCACGGAGTTTGTTATGGAGAGTAGTGGCGTCAGGGGCCGTTCAGGGCCACGTGGAGTTTGTTACGGAGAGTGGAGTGGTGTCCGTTGTCGTGACTTGCCAGGGAGTGGAGTAAGGTAGTGGCCCTTGTGTGGCTTGCCAGAGAGTTTGGATCTATTGGCTGGAGCTCGGCTGGGATGTCTGATGGAGCAGAATGACTCTCTATTTCATCGATCTAGTATTGTTCTCTAGATTGATTTTGATGATTACAAAGCAGTTAAAGGGGTACTAATATTTCTCACTTGAAAAAGCCTTTTTTGCTCCTCAAGGGCAAAATGGTAATTTTACCAAAACTCTGATTTGATGATATCAAAAGATAGAACAAAAGATTTGTGATCCAATGATGAAAATTTTATTAATTTTGGACTTGTATGTTGAAAGATATGCATGATTGAAAATCATGAGTCGACTCATGGCACATGAGATGACTGGCACGCTGAATTTCCTGGCCAGCACAGACTTGGCAAATCCTGTGAGTCGACCTATGAGTCGACCCCCAAGGCATGAGTCGACTCATGAGTCGACCTCTGCGGGTCTTTTTGCCAGTTTTACAGAACAATGAATCCTGTTCACTTCTGTGACGTTTTTCCACAGAGGTCGACCCATGAGTCGACCCCCAGGCATGAGTCGACCCATGAGTCGACCCCTGTGATGGGATTTCTCCACAACGGCTAGTTTTTAATCTATTTTAAGTACTTTTAATGCTCATTTAATGCGATCTAACGGCTCTTTTTCAGCTTAGAATGTTTCTCTCTATTTCTTAAAGCTATAAAAGGAACAAAAAGGTGAAAAACAAAGAAGGAAAAAAAAAAGGATTTAAAGAGCATTCAAGAGAGCATTGAAGAGCATTCAAAAAAAGAGAGAATTTGAAAAAGGGTTTCTCAAGCCAACTTTTCAGCCCTAATCAAGAGCTCATTCAAAGCTTTCAAGAAGCCTTCAATCCAAGCTCACCAACTCCTCAAGCGCTCAATCAAGTCTCCATCCACCTTGAGGAAATCCAAAAAGGGGCTTCTTCTTTTAAGTAAAGTGTATTTAAAGTTATATTCGCTCATTGAAGGAGCTTTTCTTTGTGCTTAAGTGTGCTATAAATTGTTATACTCAGTTTGAGTGTTTGGTTTTGTTTTGGAAGGGTTCCAAAATAAGAAAAGGTTGATCTGAACCTTAAATCGGAGTGTATAGGGTTGGTTTGTACCCGGAAAATAAGTGAACTAGCTTGGGATAGCTAGAGTCGGAGTTTCCGACGTTTGTATTCGGGTTGAATACAAGATTAGTGGATTGGAATTCCCAAGTAGGAGCTTGGGGAGTAGATGTAGGTGCAAGATTGGCACCGAACCACTATAAATCCTTTTGTTTGGTGTGTGTCTAATTGCTCTTCTTTATCTCTCCATTATTTTCTTGCATTATTGCTCTTGCTTTTAGCCTTGAATTAATTCTACTCACTCTATCTATTTAGCTTTATCAAATATTTCTCATAAGTCATTAGTTAAGCTTAAAATTTTTAGAAACCCAATTCACCCCCCCCCCCTCTTGGGTTGCATAGCTGGGCAACATCTAGGAGAAGCTCGGATATTTTCGAGGTTACTGACGAGTCTACTGTTGTTGGATGCCTTGGGCACTGATGCTACAGGCGAGAGCCATCCGCTATAGAGGCTCGGATGAAGACTTTTTGTTGGCGAAGTTCGGTAGGAGTTCGATTGCTAGAAAAGTCTGCCTCGGATTTACCTGATGGAGAAGCTCATCTGAAGATTATCCATCGGAGAAGTTCGGTTTCATGAAGAATCTAGTGGAGGGTCAGCCGGTGGTGGACTTCGGATAGTGTTGGGGAGGCTCGTCCGCTGGAGGAGTCTGGGGGATCCGAAGATGATTGGCCGTTGTAGAAATCTAGCTGCTGGAGCCCATCTGTTATAGAAGCTCATCCGAAATCCATCCGCTATGAAAGTTCAGATGGAGTCCGGTTCTTGCTGAAGGCTGAAAGGAGGCCGCTTATTGCAGAAGCTCGGATGAGGATCAGTTGTCGCAGAAGCTCGGAGTAGTATCCTGGCTGGTGGAGCCTGTCTTGTTGTAGAAGCTCATCCGAAATCCATCCGCTATGGAGAAGCTCGACTGAAGTCTACTTGTAATAAAAGTTTGGAAGAAATTTGTTTACAGTAGAGGCTCGAGTGAAATTCGCTTATAGTAGATATCCAGAGTAGACCGCCTGCAGTGGGAGTTCGGCTCTCGCAGGAGCTCGGTTGGAATTCGAAAGGTGGTCGACCACCGTAGAAACTTGGATGGAGTCTGGTTACTGTAGAAATCTCGTTGTCGAAGAAGCTCGGATATTGACGAAGTCTGAAAGAAGTTTGGAGTAGGATCGTCCGCAGCCGGAAGAAGTCCGGAAGGGATTCGGAGAATAGTTGGTTACTATAGAAGGTCGGTTGATGGTGAGGCCTAGAGAGCCTTTGGAGCGGCCCGGTAGATGAATGCAGAAGCTCATTATCGGAGAAGTCCAGACGGTCAAGGAGGTTCTGAGAGGTGCCACACAAGGTCAGAAGCCGGAAAAGTCCTGGAAGGATCGGTCTTTTACAAACTTCGGCTGGGGGTATTTTATACCCAACACCAGTCCCCCTACTTTCGAGTTCGGGTTCCGAATGAAGGAAGTACAGAAAAATTCTTACAGCCGAAGTTGCCCCCCCTCAATTTTTGCACTCGGTGGTTGCTAGATATTTTGACGTTCGGCACGTTGGTACTGGAGCCTTTTCGAAAAAAATTTTTTCTTTTTGAAATTCCTGCTGGAGTGCTGCCCTAGGTACGGTGCAATAATGGTTTTACCAGTTGTCGGCCACCTTCAGCCGCTTGCCACGGTGAGTGGGCCACGCGGCTGTTATGGACTGGCCAGAGGAGTCTTGCAGTCATTATTGCACCGGACCCCGTCGCCTATTTAAACCCGCCTCCCCTCTTCGGGGATCTCACTTTGCAGGGAAGTGTCTTCGGTCCTTCCTTCTTGGCCTTAGGCATCTTTCGAGTCATCCTCATCTCTGCATCCCTGCATCCCTCAGACCAGCCTAGGTTAGCTCCAGAACTTTCTCTGCCTCCGCGGCTCTGTTTATAGACTGTGTTGATCTTCCTTCGTTGCAGATATGGGTGCGGACGCGGCTCGGATGTTAGCCAGGAGTCTCAAAGCCCACAAGAGGGAAGGCGCTGCAACTTTCGGGTCGGCGAAGAAGGCGAGGGTAGAAGAGACAGATCTGGTCGTATTTCGCCTTGATCGCCCAGAGCCCGTGCTTATGGCACATCTTCGACTGTGAGTGCTTCCCGGTGTGTGTCATTGTGAGGAAAAACCTGACCTCAGAAAGAAGGTCATGCCAGCCGTCATTGTGAGGCAGTGAAAGCCATGGCGCAGAAAAGATGACATCTACATGTACTTTAAAGATAATGCTGGAGTAATTGTTAATCCGAAAGGGGGACTGGAAGAAGAAGTCAGGTAGTTAAAGTAATCCTCGACGATGGCTGGAACCGAGAGTTCGAAATCTAATAAAGCCGAGCTTCCTTAAAGCTTTTTTTTCCTTTTTTTTCTTTTTTTTTTGCCTTCAAAGGCTTTGTAACGCGTACGTTGCCAATGAAATGAAAAAAAAAAATTCCGTTACCTTGTCCCTTCTTGCATTAAGTGGTCGTTTACCAAACTTCTTTTGTCTTCTGTCCTATTCGACGTCGGCTTTGTTTGAAGATTCTTCCTGGTAATCGACGTATTGATTCGCTCTTAGGGACTGGAGATTTTCGACAAGAGTTTTCTTCCCCACTGAGATAAGGTCCCTTGAACCTCGGATGCCGCTCATTATTATTATTATTATTATTATTTTGGCATAGCTTGTCACTTTTTCTTCTTCTTTTTTGTGTTAGGGCGAGGGTTTTCCCTTCTGCTCCTAACGGGATTGTAGGGGTGTAGAGGAGTTGCTGAGGGGCTTTTCTCTTCATCCAGTCTCAAATGACTAGATCTTCATTTGTGTCAGGATGAGGTTCTCCTCCTGTTCCTGCCATAATCAATTTCAGCTCATGTTAGGACGAGGTCAGCTGGTGCGGGCAAATAGAGGACTATCGAAGGGAGCTCAAGACGGTGACCGATGAAGTTGCCTGCCTTCAGAGGGAGTTGTCTGAGAGAGTCCAGCCCACCTCTGCACAAGGCTCCGACGAGCTCTGCTCCTTGAGGGGGGACCATGGAAGAATTATCCATGGCCCTTGGGCAGGAGGAGGCCGAACTGCAGCGGCTGAAGATTCAGCTGGTCCACGAGCAGCAGATGGTCAAAGATGCCGAGGCGAAGTCCGAGATCCTAAGGAAGAAGCTTCGGGAGTCAGAGGGCGAAAGCTGGCAGTTCCACCAAATATACTGGAAGATGCTGCTGAGAAAGATGGAACTGGAGGAAGAAGTCAAAAACTCAAAGTAATCTAATAAGGACTGGAACTGAGAGCTCGAAGTCAGAAGAAGCTGAGCTTCTTTGGATCCCCCTTTTTTTTATCTTTTTATCTTTTATCCTTCCATGTATTCTTTTTCTTTTCTTGTCATTTTTCTTTTTTGGCCTTCAAAGCATTGTAATGTACACTTCACTAATGAAATGAAAAAAAAATTTTCCATTACCTTGTCCACTCTTGTATTAAGTGGTTGTTTACCGAACTTCTTTTATCTTCCATCTTGTTTGGCATCAGTGTTGTTTGTAATTCCTCATCTATTCTTGCTTTGAGTCGTTGTTTATCGAATTTCTTTTATCTGTTGTCTTGTTCGATGCTGACGTTGTTTGAAGGTTTTCGATCGTCGCCGTATTGATTTGCCTTTTTTGTTCATGACTGTAGGTCTTTTCGAGGCCATTTGAGTTTGACACTTCCTTCCGGTGCTCGAGCTCGGGGACCCGAACTTCTTGTTACTTTGAGGAAGTCAATTTCTCCTCAGCCCGTGTCGAGTTCCCTCTTAGCGACTGAGGGTTTTTGATAGGAGTATTCTTCCTCGTTGAGACGAGGTCCCTTGTGTCTTTGATGTAGTTTGTTTTTCATTTGTCGCTGGTATAGTTCGTCGCTTTCCCTTTTCATCTCCCTCCTTTTTTTGTGTTCGAGTGAGGGTTTTTCCTCTGCTCTTAATGGGATCGTGAGAGCGTAGAGGAGCCGTTGAGGAGGCTTTCCTCTCCATCCAGTCTTGATCGACTGGGTCTTTGTTTGTGTCAAGATGAGGTTCTCCTCTTGTTTCTGACAGTGAATTTCAGCTCATGTTAGGATGAGGTTCTCCTTCTGTTCCTAACAGGACTGTGGGGGCACGTAAGGGCCACTGCAAAGGCCTCTCCCTCCATCCGGTCATCAGGCCTTCGACTTTGCTCATATTAGGATGAGGTTCTCCTCCTGTTCCTAACAAGGCTGTGGGGGCACATAAGGGCCGTTGCAAGGGCCTCTCTTCCCATCCGGTCTTTAAGTAACCGGACCTTCAACTTTGCTCATGTTAGGATGAGGTTCTCCTCTTGTTCCTAACAAGGCTGTGGGGGCACATAAGGGCCGTTGCAAGGGCCTCTCCCCCCATCCGGTCTTTAAGTAATCGGGCCTTCGACTTTGCTCATGTTAGGATGAGGTTCTCCTGTTCCTAACAAGGCTGTGGGGGTACATAAGGACGTTGCAAGGGCCTCTCCCCCCATCCGATCTTTAAGTAACCGGGTCTTCAACTTTGCTCATGTTAGGACGAGGTTCACCTCCTGTTCCTAACAAGGCTGTGGGGGCACATAAGGGCCGTTGCAAAGGCCTCTCCCCCCATTCGGTCTTTAAGTAACCGGGCCTTCGACTTTGCTCATGTTAGGATGAGGTTCTCCTCCTGTTCCTAACATGCTTAATTTCGATTGTATGAGGGAGTTACTTCCTGTCGTTATAAGCTCATGCTAAAAGAAAAATATGCAAATATGAAATTTTTTATTGAAGGCAAAGCTATTGGTAATACATTCGTAGATTTTTCGAATTTCATGGTCGCGGAAGCTCTGCTCCTCCGAGCTCTTTTAGATAGTATGTTCCAGACCGGACTACCTCCTTGACTTCATACGGGCCTTCCCAGTTCGGGGTAAGTTTTTCTTGATTCTGAGGTTGTGAGACAGCGGCTCACCATAGTACCAGATCTCCCGCTCTGAAGGCTTTGCTTTTGACCTGGAAATTATAGTAGCGGGCTACTTTCTACTTGTAAGCCACCATCCAAACTTGAGCTGTCTCCCACTTTTTTTCTAACAAGTCGAGGTTGGCCTTGAGATCCTGTGGGTTGCACTGCTCATCGAATACCATGACTCGCACCGATGGAAGCTTGAGTTCAATCGGGATCATGGCTTCTGTCCCGAAGGCTAAGGCAAAGGGGGTTGCTCCTGTGGACAATCTCTGAGTAGTTTGATATGCCCATAACACATGATAAAGCTCATCTGCCCAAGTTCCCTTTGCCTTTTCAAGTCTCGCCTTGATTCCTTGCAACAGAGTCCTGTTAGTCACCTCGGCCTCGCCGTTTTCCTGTGGATGGGCTACCGAAGTGAAGTTATGAGAGATATTTAGGTCCTCACAAAATTCAGTAAACTTTGCTCCAGCAAATTGTCGTCCATTATCAGTAATAAGGGTTCTGGGTAAGCTGAACCTACAAACAATTGACTTCGAGATGAAGTCCTGCACTTTAGCTTCTGTGATTTTTACCAAAGGTTCAGCTTCGACCCACTTGGTGAAATAGTCTATTGCCACCAGGAGGAACTTCCGCTGCCCGGATGCCATGGGAAAAGGTCTGAGAATATCCATCCTCCATTGCACAAATGGCCATGGGGCACTCAATGGTGTAAGTTCGGAGGCAGGTTGCCTTTGTATATTTGCATATCTCTAACACCGATCACATCTTCTGACATATTCGACGGAGTCGTGGTATATGGTAGGCCAGTAATAGCCTTGTCAGAGTAGCTTGTGGGATAAAGATCTGGCCCCCAGATGACTTCCACAGACTCCCTCATGTACCTCCCTCAAGATGAAGTCGGTTTCAGAAGGTCGGAGATATTTCAGGAGGGGCAAAGAGTATGACCTCTTGTATAGCTTGCCTTCATAAAGGATATATCAGGAAGTCGGGTTTCTAAGCCTCCAAGCTTCTTTTGCATCAGGAGGAAGAATCCCATCCTTGAGGTATGCAACCAGTGGGTCGATCCAACTGAGTTCATGGCTGATCTCCATCACAAACTGTGATTTTTCCGTACTTGGGTGCTTCAGAAGTTCGAAGAAGACTTTCTTAGGCAGTTCAGCTGGAGCCAGTGTAGCCAACTTGGAGAGAAGGTCAGCCCTAGTATTTTCTACTCTTGGGATCTGCCTGATATCGAAGCTGTCGAAGGTAGGGATGATCTCCTTTACCTTTTCGAGATACTTGGCCATACTGTCCTTTCGAGCTTCATAATTTCTGCTGACCTGCCCCACTACTAATTGAGAGTCACTGTAGGCTTGAAGCTGATCTACTTCTAATTCTTTGGCGACCTTTAGTCCTGCAATCAGAGCTTCATATTCTGCTCCATTATTTGTCATAGGAAACTCAAAGTGTAGTGCATACTCCATGATAATTCCATCTGGATTGACCAAGATCAGGCCCGCACCTACGCCTGACATGTTGGAGGAACCATCCACATAGAGGGCCCAAAAACCATCAGGGAGATCTGCTCTTTCTTCAGGGGAGTTCGGCTGGAGCCCTGGATTGTCGGCCTCATCTCGTCCAAGTTCGGCCTCTTTCGGGATAGTGCATTCCACCATGAAGTCTGCTAATATCTGGGCTTTTATCATCGGTCGAGGTCGATAGTCGATGTCGAACTTCGTGAGCTCGACTGCCCACTTCGCTATTCTCCCAGAGGCATCCGCTCGATGTAGAACCACCTTGATCGGCTAGTTGGTAAGCAGTGTTATGGTGTGTCCTTGAAAGTAAGGTCGGAGCCTTCGAGCTGCAATCAACAAGGCGTAAGTTAGTTTCTCTAACTTGGTATACCTGGTTTCGACGTCTCTCAATACTCGACTTATATAGTAGATCGGCCATTGAATTTTTGCTTCTTCCTTAATCAGAACTGCTGCGAGGGCCATAGGGGAGACCGCCAGGTATAGGAACAACTCCTCTCCAGGCTCAGGCTTTGCCAATAGTGGAGATGACTCGAGGTAGTTCTTCAGCTCTTCGAATGCTTGCTGACATCCAGTAGTCCAACAGAAGTTCTTCGGCTGCTTGAGGGTCTGAAAGAAAGGTAGGCACCGCTCGACCGATCTTGAGACGAAGCGATTTAGAGCCGCTACTCTCCCAGTAAGGTGTTGAACTTCCTTTATTGACTTTGGGGCGGTCATTTCCTGGATGGCGCGAATCTTTTTCAGATTTGCCTCGATCCCGTACCCCGATACCATAAAGCCTAGAAATTTTCCTGAGGTTATTCCAAAAGTGCACTTGGCTAGGTTCAGCTTCATCTTGTATTTTCGAAGGGTGCTGAAGGTCTCCTCAAGGTCGGCGATGTGGTTCATCGAGGATTTGTTTTTTACGAGCATATCGTCTACATAGACCTCCATGTTGCGGCCGATCTGCCCTCCGAAGATCTTGTTTACTAGCCACTGATAAATCGCCCCTGTATTTTTTAGGCCAAAAGGCATGACCCTATAACAATAAAGGCCACGGTTAGTAATAAAAGTAATTTTTTCTTCATCCTCTGACGCCATCCTGATCTGATTGTAGCCAGAGAACGCATTCATGAAAGTGAGAAGCTCGTGGCCCGAGGTTGCATCCACTAATTGATCGATTCTGGGTAGAGGATAACTATCCTTCGGGCAGGCTTTATTCAGCTTTTTGAAGTCTATACACATCCTTCATTTACCGTTCACCTTCTTAACCAGGACCACATTGGAAACCCAGCTTGGATAGTTGACCTCTCTGATGAACCCGACTTTCAGGAGTTTATCAACTTCCTCGGCTATTGCCATTTGTCTTTCCGATGCATGACTTCGAACTTTTTTCTTCATCAGTCGGTGTTTGGGATCAACAGCCAGACGGTGTTCCATAACTTCGGCATCGATCCCTAGCATGTCCGACAGAACCCAAGCAAAAACATCCGCATTCTTTTGTAGGAAATTGATAAGCTGTGTCCGCACCTCTTTCTCCAAGTTGGAACCGATCTTCACAACGTGCTCTTCATTCCCATCATTCAAAGGAATTGAGACAAGATCTTCCATTGGCCCACCCTATTCTTCAGTCAGGTCATCACGGGTGTCCAATCCATCAACCGGATAGGGGTCAGGCTGACCACTTCTTTGTAGGGCTATATTATAGCAATGTCTTGTCAGGGCTTGATCTCCTCTGACTTCTCCGATCTCCTGGCTAGTAAGAAATTTTAATTTCAGATGGTAGGTCGATACTACAGCTCGGAGGGCATTGAGGTCAGGTCGGCCGAGAATTGCATTGTAGGCAGACGACGCCCTCACTACCAGGAAATCCACTAGCGCTCTAGATTGTTTTGAATACCAACCTGCAACTACAGTCAAAGTTATTACTCCCTCCACTGGCACAGCATCGCCAGTAAACCCTACCAACGGGGAGCTAATCAGCCCTAACCGACCATCAGGGATGGATATTTTTGAGAATGCATCGTAAAATAAAATATCGGCCGAGCTTCCACTATCAACAAGAATACAGCGTACATCATAATCAGCAATATTTAAAGAAACTACAACCGCATCATTATGGGAGAATTGGATCTCCCGGGCATCTTCTTCAGTAAAGGTTATAGGTCCTTCAATTCTTTACCGCTTGAGCGGTCCGATCGATCCACTGGCCGCTCCCCTCCGGGGCCCTTCAGAGATGGTGTTGATGATCCTGATTGGAGATCGATCTCTAGGCTGTTCTTCCCTCCTTGGCAGCTCCGATTGTGGCAGGGCCCTCGATCAATCCTCCCTACCTTCAGGCCAACGTCGGATGAATCTGTCGACCGTCGTTGCTGGAGGAGGAGGAGCCTGGGAAGCTGGAGACGAGGCTGGGTCTTGCGAAGATCACTGAGATCTGGCTGTGGAGGCCGTGGATGCCTTTCAGGGAAGCATCAGGTAGAAATCTAGAAGGAGAAGGAGAAGAGGATGTCGGAGAAAATGATCGGAGACAGTCCCGTTGAGCACTCCTTTAAGAACAAGGGTACTGCGAAGACACAGGCCCCTTCCTCTAGCGTCAATTCTGTTGGTGCAGAATTTCACCGAAGCCGAAGAAGCTGGAGCTGGGATGACCGCGGCCGCCGTCGAAACCTGCAAGGAAAGTCTAAACCAGAGTTGGAGGTGCTCTGAAAAGACCCTCCGATGCTCAAGTCAGTACTCTGCTTCAACAGAAATGGAGTGCTCGAGCAGAAATTTTAGCAGAGTTTTAAGATAGAGTTTAGAGCTTAGAGAAGAACATATCTGAGGATCCCTTTTTATAGACAGAGAGCATAACTGATTGACAGCAACGTCTGTAATCGCCTGATAGTGGTCGTTCAGAGCCGCACGGAGTTTGTTATGGAGAGTAGTGGCGTCAAGGGCCATTCAGGGCCACGTGGAGTTTGTTACTGAGAGTGGAGTGGTGTCCGTTGTCACGACTTGCTAGGGAGTGGAGTAAGGTAGTGGCCCTTATCGTGGCTTGCCAGAGAGTTCGGATCTATTGGCTGGAGCTCAGTTGGGATGTCTGATGGAGCAGAATGGCTCTCTATTTTATCGATCTAGGAGAAGCTCGGATGTTTTTGAGGTTGCTGACAAGTCTACTGTTGTCGGATGCCTTGGGTGCTGATGCTACAGGCGGGAGCCATCCGCTGTAGAGGCTCGGATGAAGACTTTCTATTGGCAAAATTCGGTAGGAGTCCAATTGCTAGAGAAGTCCATCTGAGATTTACCTGATGGGGAAGCTCGTCTGAAGATTATCCACCGAAGAAGTTCGGTTTCATGAAGAATCTGGTGGAGGGTCGACCGACGGTGGACTTTGGATGGCGTTGGGGAGGCTCATCCACTGGAGGAGTCTGGGAGATCTGGAGGCGATCGGCCGTTGTAAAAATCCAGCCGCTGGAGCCCGTCTGTTATAGAAGCTCGTTCGGAATCCATCCGCTATGAAAGTTCGGATGGAGTCCGGTTCTTGCTGAAGGCTGAAAGGAGGTCGCTTATTGCAGAAGCTCGGATGAGGATCAGTTATCGTGGAAGCTCGGAGTAGTGTCCTGGCTAGTGGAGCCTGTCCCGTTGTAGAAGCTCGTCTGGAATCCATCCGCTATGGAGAAGCTCGACTGAAGTCTACCTGTAATAGAAGTTCGAAAGAAATTCATTTACAGTAGAGGCTCGAGTGGAATTCGCTTACAGTAGATATCCAGTGTAGACCACCTGCAGTGGGAGTTCAGCTCTCGCAGGAGCTCGGTTGGAATTCGGAAGGCGGTCAACCACCGTAGAAACTTGGATGGAGTCTGGTTACTGTAGAAATCTCATTGTCGGAGAAGCTCGGATATTGACGAAGTCTGGAAGAAGTTCGGAGTAGGGTCGTCCACGATCGGAAGAAGTTCAGAAGGGATTCGGAGAATAGTTGATTACTGTAGAAGGTTGGCTGATAGTGAGGCCCAGAGAGCCTTTGGAGTGGCCCGATAGATGAATGCAGAAGCTCATTGTCGGAGAAGTCCGGACGATCGAGGAGGTTCAGAGAGGCGCCACACAAGGTCGGAAGCCGGAAAAGTCCTGGAAAGGTCGGTCTTTTATAAACTTTGACTGGGGGTATTTTATATCCAACAGGTTGATTTGATGATTAGATCATATGCATGTTAGATTAATTTGATTAATCTAAATATCTTTTGCTGTAATTTATTCAAAAAAATTTTAAAATACATACATGAAATCGCCTATGCATCCCAACACCTTCATCCTCTCACCATTATTTTAGATCTAAGTCAGATAATCATAACATAATCCACAGATTGCCAATCAAATATCAAACCCTCTGAATCATTATTCCTAAGTGATCTTTTATTCATGATCATAAAGTTTAATAAAAAATCATGAAGATAATTTAAACTATAATCATCATAGATCTATACCTATCTACACTCATCCTATGTCAGATTCTATATGTTATAATTTATCTACTTATGCTTTGATACCATATTAATTGTCATGTCTCTAACTTGAGATTACGAGCTAGGTGTTGTGATCCAGGTGGTGTGCCCAAGGCCCAGGGGACCAAGGCTAAGGCCAAGGTCCATCATTCATGAGGGCTTTATGGAGGCTCTAGGGCTAGTTAGATCCTAGGTTGAAAGGCTGTGGGCCTTTCGAGTTCTTGAGGTCTAGGTTATGTGGGCCTCAAGGGACCAACTCTTTATGGGCCAGGTCTGGACCCAGGATAGGTGAGATTAAGTCGAGTCATGGGTGTACATGGGCTTGGGTTAACCTAATCTCCTATAGATTTGGTCAAGGGAGTTTTGGATTTGGGTCACTTGACCCTGTATTTATATATACATGTACTGTGTATAGGTTTGATTAAGCCAAGGGAATACAAGACTCTTTCTCCCAAGTCCCTCTCTCTCTTCTCCCTCTCTCTCCAGCCATTCTCCATGCCCCAGGAGCAAGAAACCCTAGGGTTTCTTGCCGCCAGGTCCTAAAAAGGAAAGAAAAGCAAGGAGGTGCTAGCCCCTTCCCCCTTGCAGCCGCCAACCAGATTGCTCCCCTCCTCTCTTGCAGCCACCCAAGCATCAGGTCCAGGATCTGAAATCTTTTGAGAAGAGGTTGATACAACTTCCTCTCAGATCTGGAGTTGATCTGAGGTCGTTTGAGGCGCAGGTGAGATCTCCATCAACAGATCTACAAGAAAAGCTGCAGCAGGACAGATCTGCAAGGTCTGTCTCCATCTATCTTCTTCTCTATCTAAAACACCCCGATTCGAGATCTACAAATTGAAAGACCTTGGTCCAGGCCTGATCTGGTTGGGTACTAGATCTTGAATTTTTTAGATGTTGCCCAGCTATGCAACCCAAGAGGGGGGGGGTGAATTGGGTTTCTAAAAATTTTAAGCTTAACTAATGACTTATGAGAAATATTTGATAAAGCTAAATAGATAGAGTGAGTAGAATTAATTCAAGGCTAAAAGCAAGAGCAATAATGCAAGAAAATAATGGAGAGATAAAGAAGAGCAATTAGACACACACCAAACAAAAGGATTTATAGTGGTTCGGTGCCAATCTTGCACCTACATCTACTCCCCAAGCTCCTACTTGGGAATTCCAATCCACTAATCTTGTATTCAACCCGAATACAAACGTCGGAAACTCCGACTCTAGCTATCCCAAGCTAGTTCACTTATTTCCCGGGTACAAACCAACCCTATACACTCTGATTTAAGGTTCCGATCAACCTTTTCTTATTTTGGAACCCTTCCAAAACAAAACCAAACACTCAAACTGAGTATAACAATTTATAGCACACTTAAGCACAAAAAAAAGCTCCTTCAATGAGCGAATATAACTTTAAATACACTTTACTTAAAAGAAGAAGCCCCTTTTTGGATTTCCTCAAGGTGGATGGAGACTTGATTGAGCGCTTGAGGAGTTGGTGAGCTTGGATTGAAGGCTTCTTGAAAGCTTTGAATGAGCTCTTGATTAGGGCTGAAAAGTTGGCTTGAGAAACCCTTTTTCAAATTCTCTTTTTTTTTTTTTTTTTGAATACTCTTCAATGCTCTCTTGAATGCTCTTTAAATCCCCTTTTTTTTCTCTTTTTGTTCTCTCCTTTGTTTTTCACCTTTTTGTTCCTTTTATAGCTTTAAGAAATAGAGGAAAACATTCTAAGCTGAAAAAGAGCCGTTAGATCGCATTAAATGAGCATTAAAAGTACTTAAAATGGGTTAAAAACTAGCCGTTGCGGAGAAATCCCATCACAGGGGTCGACTCATGGGTCGACTCATGCCTGGGGGTCGACTCATGGGTCGACCTCTGTGGAAAAACGTCACAGAAGTGAACAGGATTCATTGTTCTGCAAAACTGGCAAAAAGACCCGCAGAGGTCGACTCATGAGTCGACTCATGCCTTGGGGGTCGACTCATGGGTCAACTCACAGGATTTGCCAAGTCTATGCCGGCCAGAAAATTCAGCGTGCCAGTCATCTCATGTGCCATGAGTCGACTCATGGGTCGACTCATGATTTTCAATCATGCATATCTTTCAACATACAAGTCTAAAATTAATAAAATTTTCACCATTGGATCACAAATCTTTTGTTCTATCTTTTGATATCATCAAATCAGGATTTTGGTAAAATTATCATTTTGCCCTTGAGGAGCAAAAAAAGCTTTTTTCAAGTGAGAAATATCAGTACCCCTTTAACTTCTTTGTAATCATCAAAATCAATCTAGGAAACAACAATCTCCCTCTTTTTGATGATGACAAAATATTTGAACAAAAGCATTTATGTGAATCAATGATCATGAATTTCAAAGGAATGAATGCATTATAGGTAGTTTGTAGATAAATAGGAGATTTACTACCAACTTGAAAATTACTTATAAGTGCATTTGCTTGAAAAGAAGATTGATTCTTTTGGCATGTGATACATGTACCCATTTGCATAAGTAATTTGCCTATTGCTTAATGATTTAAAAATTTGCTCATTTGATTATGTGATTTTGATATCAGAGCAAGTTGCATCTTGAAAATTTGCTCATTCTTATTTGATTATTTAATTTTAGTATCAGAGCAAGTTGTATCTTGAACATTTGCTCATTCTTATTTGATTATTTAGTTTTAGTATCAGAGCAAGTTTAACAATTAAGTGTATTATTGCATGTCTAAGAATTAATTGTAAAGTATATCAGAGCATGTCTAATTTTAAAGCATATCAGAGCATGTCTAAGAAGTAAATTTAAAGGTTGCTCATTTGCTCTGCTTAAAAATTCATTCATTTTGTTAGCCATCTTGTTAATTTCTCCCAATTCACTCATTAAGTTTTGTATTTATCTCTCTTTTGATACTTTTGCTTAGCAATTCACTCATTGTATTTTGAAGTCATTTAATAATCTTGCTTTTGATATTTTTCTCTAATTTTTCTTTAATTTCTCCCCCTTTTTGACATCATCAAACATTATTAACTCCCCCTTTTTTTTTAATACATTTTCTCTTTAGTGTTTCTTCAAACTTCTTGTGCTAATTATTAATGTTTACTCCCCCTGAATACAGTAATCATAAAACAAAATTTGCCATTGAGTACCATAGATATGAATTAGCAACAAAGAGAAGATATATAATCAAGAGATGATTGATACCATTACAAAAAGTAGATATATGATTAAAAGATGATTAAGACCATAGTTGTTTCAATACATATTTCATAATATAAAAGTCAGCTAGCTAATGTCATTACATGGCCCAAAATACAGATTCTAGAAAGAACAAGAGACTAACACCTAGGATCTAGTAGAACATATGACTCTATGGATCAGAATCAGATGTATCAGAGATGGGATGGGGAGATGATGGATCACGGCCAAGAGCACGTCCTCTACCCCGTCTGCCTCTGCCACGAGTGGAGGTGCTGGCACGAGCAAGTGGGTGAGATGAACTTGGAGGCTGAGAACGTTGAGAGGCCAAGGACTGGACTGAAAGATTGAGCCTGATGGAATCAAGAACGTTCAGTGCTCTTGAAGCAGACTGAAGCAGAACAGTGAACTGAGTAGATGCATGCTCACTCGAACCTCTGATCTCTCTCCTCAATAACTCATAACCACCCTCCAATGCACCTCTGAGCCTGCCAGCCTCTGCAGTAAGGTCTGTGACCTCAATAGTACTCTCCTGTGGCTGAGGATGGGCCAAAGCTAAGACTTGCCCTTGCAAGTCAAGAACTCTCCCAGTCAGTCTCAAAATGCAATCCTCGAGCTACTAAATCCGAACAGACTGATCTGAGATCAACTGAAAAATAGTGGAGATATGGAGAATCAAGGTCTGATTAGATGAATCTAACGATGTGGATCCCGATGCAAATGTAGAAGTGCTCCACTGACGAGAAAGCAAGGAAGCCACACGCTGAGAAATCTACTCAATCTGATCATCAGCCAATCTGTACTCTGAAGGAGGTGCTCTGCTGTCTGGCTGCTGAACTGGTGTGTACCTCCTGGTGAACTCTGAAGGGCCAGCCTCTGGGTCTGAAACAAACTGGATATCTGGAGATGCTGCCCTGAAGTCATGGAGAGGAGATGAGGGACCTTCTTCCTCAGCTCAGTCTTCTACTCTGTCCTCAGCTCTCTCCTCAGAACCCTTGATCCAACCACCATCAGTTTTAGTGAATCCCATGCGGTGCAGAGTGTGTTGGTTGATGGTGTCTGCGTGAGAAAGCTTAGCAGATGCCTCCCCCTCAAAACTGACTCCAAACCTCCTGAAAACCAGTGTGAGGGCCATACCAAAAGGCAGATGTGCCTTGGATCTGTTCAGTGTCTCTCTCATGGCCTCAATCATTAAAGCAGGGAGGTTTAGGGGGGTTTGGGTGATCACATGAAATATTATACAAATATCTCGGCCAGAAAGGAGGTCATGCCTACCACTCCTTGGGAAGAAAAGCTTTGTCACTAATTGATGTAGGATTCTCATTTCAATTGATAAGATTTTGGCTTCTAATTTATTCAGACTTCCCGAGTAGGTTCCTCCTAAAATTACATTGATCCCCTCTTCTTTCACGGGGAGTTCCATGTAAGAATATCCCTCACAGGGCAAATGTAGGATCTCTCCCAAACTAATAGGATCTAAGCAAATATCAACTCCCTTAACTGTAGAAGTTACTGTTTCATTGCCATAATGCAGATTTAGATAGAACTCTCTAACCAAGTCTACATAAGTAACTTCCTTGAGAGAACAGTAAAAACCCCAACCTTGATTTTTTATCTTTGATCCAAAGGTGAAACCCTCTTTTTCGAAAAACCTGAAATCCACATTCTTGCCGGTTTCTACCTTTCTGTCAGAAAGAGGGATTTTGCTAGGGCTAAGGGGAGACTGAGAGGGACCTGGAGCAGATACTGAAGCTGGAATGGATGTAGTGGAGGTCTGAGCAGCTTGCCTTTTCCTGCTGACACTTTCTTCCAGCTCACGGACTGATTTCCTTCTTTAAGGGAGTTTCATCTTTGGGGCCATTCTCACCACAAGAGCAGGCAGGGAGACTCGGAAGATCAAATGGGTGAGGAGAAGGAGGGTCACTAGAGAATGGAAAGGGATTTTGGCGGAGAGAAAAGATGGGTTTGAGAAGAATGGTGGAAGCTAGGGCACGCTCCAACCGCTTCAATCAAGGGAGAAAGATGCGAGAAGCTCCTTTCTCAAGAGGTGATTTGAGGTGGAGAGGAGAAGGGAGAATGCTTTAGGGCTAAATCCTTGGTTTTGGAGAGAATGAGGATGAGGATGACGAGTGTTGGAGGGAGGAAGATGAAGAAGAAGAATGAGTCGGCTCATGAACGGGCTTCAAAGAAAAGAGCCCGTGGGAAGTTGGCAATAATTTCAAGTATGCCATAGGGTCGACCCTAGGGGGTCGACTCATGATTCACAAAATTTCAGAAAAAAATATGAATAAATTCTGAAAAAATTCATAATTTTGGGAGAAGAAATTTTGCTCAATGACAAGTTGTGAGAATGATAATCTTAAGCTTTTAGGACCAAGAGAGATGATGAAAATTGAGTTCAAAAAAATTTTGACATTGATTTCTTGAAATTGGAGAAACATTTAGGCAAAAGGATCAAGGATTCCTAGATTTCTCCTAATATCACAGAATCTATCCTCACTAAGGGCCTTTGTAAAGATATCAGCTAATTGATTTTCAGTGCAAACATATTCAAGAATTATATTTTTGTTTTGAACATGTTCTCTTATAAAATGATGTCTTATTTCAATATGTTTAGACCTTGAATGTTGAATTAGATTTTTAGTTAGATTTATGGCGCTAGTGTTGTCATATCTTATGGGTGTTTCATTAAGTTTGATACCAAAGTCTTCGAGTTGTTGCTTAATCTACAAGATTTGAGCACAACAACTTCCGACTGCAATGTATTCGGCCTCAGCCGTAGACAATGCTACCGAATTTTGTTTCTTGCTAAACCAAGAGATTAGGTTAACTCCAAAAAATTGACAGGTTCCATTAGCGCTTTTTCTATCTAATCTACATCCAGCAAAATCAGCATCTGAAAATCTTAATAAATCAATTTGTGAGTCTTTAGAGTACCATAATCCTAGAGTTTGAGTACCATTTAAATATCTAAGGATTCTTTTAATAGCATTCAAGTGAGACTCTTTAGGATTAGATTGATATCTAGTACACAAACAAACACTAAACATGATATCAGGCTTACTTGTAGTTAAATATAATAGAGAGCCAATCATACCTCTATAATATTTTAAGTCTACACATTTACCTTCTTCATCCTTGTCAAGCTTACATGAGGGGCTCATGGGTGTGCCAATTGGTTTGGAGTTCTCCATTCCAAATCTTTTGAGTAGTTCCTTGGTGTACTTGCTTTGGGTGATGGAGATTTTTTCTTTTGTTTATTTGATTTGGAGTCCGAGGAAGAAAGTAAGTTCTCCCATCATGCTCATCTCGAACTCCCCCTGCATGAGCTTAGCAAAGTCTTGACAAAGAGATTCATTAGTAGACCCAAAAATAATGTCATCAACATAAATTTATATAACTAACATGTCATTTTGATTTCTTTTAATAAAGAGGGTTGTGTCTACATTACCTCTTGAAAAACCATTGTTTAGTAAGAATTTGCTTAGCCTATCATACCAAGCCCTAGGTGCTTGTTTTAATCCATATAGAGCTTTATTTAATTTAAAAACATGATTGGGAAAAGCATGATTTTCAAAACCTGGAGGTTGTTCTACATAAACTTCTTCAGTAATATATCCATTTAAAAATATACTTTTGACATCCATTTGAAATAATTTAAATTTCATAAAGCAAGCATATGCAAGTAGTAGTCTAATGGCTTCCAATCTAGCAACAGGTGCAAAGGTCTCATCAAAATTAATTCCTTCTTCTTGATTATAGCTTTTAGCAACTAATCTTGCTTTATTTCTTATTACATTACCATGTTCATCTAATTTGTTCCTAAAGACCCATTTTGTGCCTATTATAGAATAATTTTTAGGTTTTGATACTAAAGTCCATACATTATTTCTTTCAAATTGATTAAGTTCTTCTTGCATTGCATTAATCTAATTATGATCATTTTCAGCTTCTTCAATAGTTTTTGGTTCAAGATGAGATACAAAAGCACAATGATTAAATACATCTCTAAGTGAAGAACGAGTTTTTACCCCATGCATAGGATCACCAATAATTAGCTCCTTAGGGTGATTGTGAACATACCTCCATTCCTTGGGTAGGTCATTTGTACCTTGAGGTTGTTCTGGAAGTTCTTCACCTCTCTCATCCTGTTTGTCTTCTTGTTCCTCGTCCTCTTGAATTATTGAATCTTTCAGAGTGATATCCTTCATTCCTTCTATTAGAGGATCTGCATCATCAACACCCTCATTCTTTCTTGAAGGAAGATCATTAGATTCATCAAAAACAACATGTATGGACTCCTCTACTACTAAGGTTCTTTTGTTAAAAACTCTAAAAGCTTTACTAGTGGAGGAGTATCCAAGAAAGATTGGTTCATCCGATTTTGCATCAAATTTTCTAAGTCTTTCTTTACCATTATTTAACACAAAACATCGGTAACCAAAAATATAAAAATAAGCAATATTAGGTTTTCTTTCTTTCCAAAGCTCATAGGGGGTTTTCTTTAAAATTTGTCTAATCAAAGCACGATTTAAAATGTAACATGCTGTGTTGATAGCTTCCGCCCAAAAATATCTTGGAAGGTTGCTTTCACAAAGCATGGTACGGGCCATTTCTTCTAAGGTTCTGTTTTTCCTTTCTACTATCCCATTTTGTTGGGGTGTCCTAGGAGCAGAGAAGTTATGGCCAATTCCCTTTTCATCACACAAGTTTTCAAAGTCTTGATTTTCAAATTCAGTTCCATGATCGCTTCGAATATTTTGAATTGAAAATCCTTTTTCATTAGTGACTTTTCGATAAAATTTAGTGAAAATATGAAAAGTTTCATCTTTGTGTGCTAAAAAGAAAACCCAAGTAAAACGAGAGTAATCATCTATAATTACAAAACCATATCTTTTTCCTCCTAGACTAGTGGTTCTAGTAGGTCCAAATAAGTCCATATGCAAAAGCTCTAGAGGTCTAGAAGTTGAAACAATATTTTTGGATTTAAATGAAACTCTTGTTTGTTTACCTAGTTGACATGCATCACAAATTCTATCCTTTTCAAAATTCAATTTTGACAAATCAAGAACTAATTCTTTCTTAATTAATTTTGAAAGAGAATGCATGCTAATGTGAGCAAGTCTGCGATGCCAAAGCCAACTAGTCTCATTAACTTTAGCATTCAAGGATACTAGGCATTGCATGTTTATTTTGGCTAAATCATTTAAATCTATCAAATAAACATTACCATGTCTATGTCCAATAAATTTAATGCCATCATTAATAGGACTAGTTACAATGCAAACAGACGATTCAAAAATAATTTTATATCCTTTATCACAAAATTGACTAATGCTTAGTAAGTTATGCTTTAAACCATCAACTAACAAAATATTTTCAATGTATTTGGAGGGAGTGATACCAATGTTACCTATACCGATGATCTTTCCTTTGCCATTGTCTCCAAAGGTGACCATCCCTCCATCCTTAGCATCAAGCGTGATGAATTGTGATTCATCACCAGTCATGTGTCTCGAGCATCCACTGTCAAGATACCATTTCCTGTTTCCTCCTTGGGATGCTAGACACACCTGCAAGCAAAAGTCAAGTTTTTGTTTTAGGTACCCAAGCTTTCTTGGGTCCTTTTTGGTTAGTCATAATGGTTCCTTTTGGAACCCATATTTTCTTGATAGTTGAGTTTGCAGATTTGTTAGAGAAGCAAGTGTATGATTTATGTCCTACTATACCACATTTGAAGCATGTAATGTTAGAAGACTTGTTACTTAAGGAGTTTACATAAATATTTTTCAGATATTTTTATTTCTTCAAGGGGTTATAGCCAAGTCCGGCCTTATCATATACGGCCTTTTGATTTTCAAAAATCATATTAAGTTTATTTGAACTCAAGGTGAACTTTTCTACTACTGATTTTAGCTTGGCAATTTCATCCTTTAAGCTTTGATTTTCTTGAAACAGGATGGATTTCTCAATTGAAAAGTTTTCAGTTTGTTTCAATAAAGATTGATTTTTCAATTTTAGTTCTTTATTCTTCATTCCTAGTTTCTTTAATTCATCAACTAAATTATAGAAGGCTTCATGTAATTCTTCAAATGTAAAGTCACTAGAAGTTTCAGAAATTACCTCATTTTCGTGTGCCATAAGGCACAGATTGGCTTGTTCGGTTGAGTTTTCCTCATCGGAGCTTGAGTCATCACTCGCACTCTAAGTGGCCATCATGGCCTTCTTCTTGTATTTCTTGGGACCTTTCTTCAATTGTGGGCATTCAGATTTGAAGTATCCCGGCTTCTTGCATTCGTAGCAGATAAGGGGTTGGTCCTTCTCTTTTTCTTTGCTCTGTTCCTCTTTTGTGAATGGCCTCTTCCTCATCCCCTGTTTCCTTTTTCTCAAAAATTTTTTGAATCTTCGGGTAATGAGTGCCATCTCTTCATCCTGTTCTTCATCCTCAGTGTCATCAGTTTCTTCATCTGGTGGAGCTGTGGATTTGAGGGCAATGGTTCTTTTCTTTTTGACTTCTTCCTCTTGATGTTGCTTCATGCTCAGCTCATGAGTCATCAATGATCCAAGAAGCTCTTCCAAGGGTAGAATGTTCAAGTCCTTAGCTTCTTGGATGACAGTCACTTTAGCTTCCCAAGTTCTTGGTAGGGACTTGAGAATCTTTCTTACAAGCTCACTGTTAGTATTGGACTTACCAAGACTCTTTAAACCATTAATGATATCAGTAAAGCGAGTAAACATTACAGTTATGGACTCATCATGCTCCATTTTAAACATTCATATTTATGCACAAGCATGTTGATTTTAGACTCCTTTACTTGATTGGTTCCCTCATGGGTTACTTCTAACCTATCCCATATTTCTTTAGCAGATGAGCAAGTAGAAATGCGATTAAATTCATTAGCATCAAGAGTACAATAAAGAACATTCATTGCTTTAGCATTTAATTGGGCCATCTTCTTATCAACCTCATCCCATTCTTTCTCGGGTTTGGTTGATTCCTCACCATCTATAATTTTAGTGGGTGTGTGAGGACCATTCACTATGATACTCCACATATCATAGTCGAGTGCTTGAATGAATATTTTCATCCGAGCTTTCCAATAGGTGTAATTAGACCCATTGAAAAGTGGAGGTCGGTTGGTGGATTGCCCCTCGGCTAGAGAAGTGCCGACATGGGTTGCCATAGATCTTTGGCTCTTTGATTGTTTAGATCAAAGAAGGGCTAGAGCATCGAGCTCTGATACCACTTGTTGTCCAGCTATGCAACCCAAGAGGGGGGGTGAATTGGGTTTCTAAAAATTTTAAGCTTAACTAATGACTTATGAGAAATGTTTGATAAAGCTAAATAGATAGAGTGAGTAGAATTAATTCAAGGCTAAAAGCAAGAGCAATAATGCAAGAAAATAATGGAGAGACAAAGAAGAGCAATTAGACACACACCAAACAAAAGGATTTATAGTGGTTCGGTGCCAACCTTGCACCTACATCCACTCCCCAAGCTCCTACTTGGAAATTCCAATCCACTAATCTTGTATTCAACCCGAATACAAACGTCGGAAACTCTGACTCTAGCTATCCCAAGCTAGTTCACTTATTTTTCGGGTACAAGCCAACCCTATACACTTCGATTTAAGGTTCGGATCAACCTTTCCTTATTTTGGAACCCTTCCAAAACAAAACCAAACACTCAAACTGAGTATAACAATTTATAGCACACTTAAGCACAAAGAAAAGCTCCTTTAATGAGCGAATATAACTTTAAATACACTTTACTTAAAAGAAGAAGCCTCTTTTTGAATTTCCTCAAGGTGGATGGAGACTTGATTGAGCGCTTGAGGAGTTGGTGAGCTTGGATTGAAGGCTTCTTGAAAGCTTTGAATGAGCTCTTGATTAGGGCTGAAAAGTTGGCTTGAGAAATCCTTTTTCAAATTCTTTTTTTTTTTTTTTTTGAATACTCTTCAATGCTCTCTTGAATGCTCTTTAAATCCCCTTTTTTTTTCTCTTTTTGTTCTCTCCTTTGTTTTTCACCTTTTTGTTCCTTTTATAGCTTTAAGAAATAGAGGGAAACATTCTAAGCTGAAAAAGAACCGTTAGATCGCATTAAATGAGCATTAAAAGCACTTAAAATGGGTTAAAAACTAGCCGTTGCGGAGAAATCCCATCACATGGGTCGACTCATGCCTGGGGGTCGACTCATGGGTCGACCTCTGTGGAAAAACGTCACAGAAGTGAACAGGATTCATTGTTCTGCAAAACTGGCAAAAAGACCCGTAGAGGTCGACTCATGAGTCGACTCATGCCTTGGGGGTCGACTCATGGGTCGACTCACAGGATTTGCCAAGTCTGTGCCAGCCAAGAAATTCAGCATGCCAGTCATCTCATGTGCCATGAGTCGACTCATGAGTCGACTCATGATTTTCAATCATGCATATCTTTCAACATACAAGTCTAAAATTAATAAAATTTTCATCATTGGATCACAAATCTTTTGTTCTATCTTTTGATATCATCAAATCAGGGTTTGGGTAAAATTACCATTTTGCCCTTGAGGAGCAAAAAAGGCTTTTTTCAAGTGAGAAATATCAGTACCCCTTTAACTGCTTTGTAATCATCAAAATCAATCTAGGAAACAACATTAGAGGTGATTTTAGAGGTGTTCTTCATCTGGAATGAAAGGCTGACGAAGAAGACAGCAATCAGGCTGATTTCGTCAAGGGCCTTAGATCTCGAGAAGTTGAGGATCCCAAGTGCTGAAAATTTTCAGCAAGATACCATCAAGGTATATTCTACACTTCTTAATTTTATATTGCTTGTTTGGCTTGGATCCAGTCATGGGCAGCAATATGAAGGTCGATTTCGAGAAGTTTGATGGCAAGAAAAATTTTTTTATGTGAAAAATCCAAGTGGAGGATCTTCTGGTGCAAGCAGATCTGGATCAGGCTTTGGATGAGAAGCCTGAGGGAATGACAGATAGACAGTGGGCATCGTTGGAGAAGAAAGCATGCTCGGTGATCAGAGGATGTTTGGCGGAGGGGGCATTGTATTCGGTGCTGGAAGAAAAGACCCCGAAGGGCCTTTGGTCGAAGTTGCACACCATGTATATGGGGAAGAATATGTGCAATAAGCTGATGTTGAAGAAGAGGTTGTACAGTCTTCGGATGCAAGAGGGATCTGATGTGATTGGCCACATTCAGAGGTTCGACCAGTTGTGCACGGAGTTGATGAATATCGGGGTGAAGCTGGATGAGGAGGACAAGTCCCTGTTGCTTTTGTGTTCGCTGCCAGGATCATATGACTCTTTGGTGACTACACTGCTCTACGGCAAAGAGAATCTGGAATATGAGGACATAGTCTCGGTGCTGAGGTCTAATGAGCAAAGGAAAAAGTTGACCAGAGATCAGGCTCCCCAGGAGGGTTTGGCAGTAGGGGAGAGGACAGGTAGAGGCAGAGGCAGAAGCAAGTCCAGGGGCGATCCAAGTCCAGGAAGGGAAAGAAAGAGGTGAAATACTTCAAGTGCAACGAGTTCGGGCACTTCAAGCGAGAATGTCCACTATGGAAGAGCAAGAAGGGAGAAAGAAGTGGCTCAGAATCAGTGAGTGCAGTTGGTGGGCAGCAGGTGGAGGATGATCTACTTGTGGTATCAGATGGTCACAGGCATTACACAGCGGAGTGGACACTAGACTCTGCGTGCTCACATCACTACACACCACACAGGTCTTGGTTTACGACATACACCAAGACAGATGAGGGATCAGTGACTCTAGGCGACAATCATCCTTGCAAGGTGGCTGGGATAGGGACAGTCAGGGTGAGGATGTTTGATTGGATTGTGAGGACAGTGATAAATGTAAAGCACATCCCGGAGCTGGAAAAGAATCTGATGTCACTAGGCTACTTGGAGCGCAGTGGATACAGCTTTAGCAGTAGGGCTAGAAGCAGAGTACTGAACATCTCCAATGGAGCTATGGTAGTGATGAGAGGCAGGAGGTTGGACAATAACCTCTATCGCATGGAGAAATCTGTGGTGACCGGAGAGTCTGATGAAGCAGCTGTAGCACAGGACCAGCAGGGGACTTACAGGATGTGGCACTACCACCTAGGCCACAGGGTGACAGGGGGCTGAGGGAGTTGAGCAGGAGAGGACTCATCTCTGATCTGGAGGATGGTGCTACAGGAGAGATCTGTGAGCCTTGCCAGATGGAAAAGTAGAGGAGAGTTCAGTTCAACATCAGTACAGCCCGCAGTGCAGCCCCTCTGGAATTAGTACACATGGATTTGTGGGGACCAACCCCAGTTTTAGCTAGGAATGGGGCCAGATACTTCATGACCCTGATTGATGATTTTTCAAGGAAACTCTAGATTTATTTCATGAGAGAGAAGTCAGAGGTCTTCACCAAGTTCAAGATCTGGAGAGCTGAGGTGGAGAAGGAGCAGGGGAGGAGCGTGAAGTGTCTGAGGTCAGACAATGACGGAGAGTACACCAGTAGAGAGTTTCAGGACTACTGTGAAGAGTGTGGGATCAGGAGACACTTCTCAGTTAAGGAGACTCCACAGCAGAATGGGATGGCCGAGAGGATGAACAGAATACTTCTGGAAAAGGCACGATGCATGAGGCTGCAGGCAGAGCTTTCAAAGGTGTTCTGGGTTGACACAGTTGACGCAGAGGGTTACTTGGTCAATCGGTCACCTCACACCAGGTTGGATGGCAGGCTTCCAGAGGAGGTGTGGTCTGGGAGGATAGTTGGGCTGGGCCATCTATGGGTATTTGGGTGCATGGCCTTTGTGCACATTGGAGCTGGTGAGCAGAGCAAGCTAGACGCCAGATCACGCAAGGCGATGTTTCTAGACTATCCGCGAGGAGTCAAGGGATACAGGCTGTGGGATTCCTTGGAAAAGAAGGTCATCATTAGTCGGGATGTGACTTTTGATGAGGAGTCAGTCCTACAGAGACGAGCAGGCGTGGAGGAGCAGCAGGAGCAGGAGGAGGTCCAGCAGGGCGCTGCTGGACAGCTTACCTCTTTGATTTTGCCTCTTGCAGGTACTACGGGAGGACATGACATTCAGGTGGAGAACCTACCTAAGGTGTCTCCACAGGTGGAGAGGACTCGGATGGATGATCGAGGCAGAGAGATCCAGCAGGAGCGAGCTGGATCGAGGATTGATATCGATGTTGCCCTACACAAGCCCAAGAGGACCATCAGGCAATCGGACCGATATAACTTTGAGGAGACGCTGTCATATGCCCTGATGACAGTGAATGGAGACCCATATACGTATCAGGAGGCTATTGAGAGCCAGGACAGAGAGCGGTGGGTCCAGGCGATGTCCGAGGAGATGTAGTCTCTCCACAAGAACCAGATGTGGCGATTGGTGTAATTGCCATAGGGGAAGAGGCCCATTGGCTGCAAATGGGTCTACAGTCGCAAGGAAGGGCCTTCAGAGCAGGGAGGTATCAGATTCAAGGCGAGGTTAGTGGCCAAGGGATACAACCAGAAGGAAGGCATCGACTTCAGTGAGGTCTTCTCTCCCGTCGTCAGACATACTTCCATCAGAGTGTTGCTGAGCATTGTAGCAGCTCAGAATTTAGAGCTGGAGCAGATGGATATCAAGACGGCATTCCTCCATGGGCATTTAGAGGAGAGGATTTACATGGAGCACCCACCCGATTTCAGGGATCCAGGATCAGAGGAAAAGGTTTGTTTGTTGCAAAAATCGCTGTACGGGCAGAAGCAATCATCGAGGCAATGGTACAAGCGGTTCGACTCCTATGTGCGCAGCATTGGACTTTCCAAGTACGTGTTTGATCCCTGTGTTTATGTTCAGTCTCTTGAGGATGGTTCTAGGGTGTTCCTACTCTTGTATGTGGATGACATGCTTATAGCATGCAAGAGTAGGAAGGTTGTGTAGGATCTAAAGGCATCCTTATCTCAAAAGTTTGAGATGAAGGATTTGGATCCTGCAAGGAAGATCCTAGGCATGGAGATTTTCAGAGACTGAGCCCAGAGGGTGTTGCATCTATCTCAGGGGGGCTACATACAGAAGGTCTTAGAGAGGTTCGGGATGAAGGGAGCAAAGCCGTTGGAGCTGCCACTTGCCGGTCACTTCAGACTCTCGAAGACCATGGCGCCACAAACTGAGGTGGAGGCTCAGGAGATGGAGAAGGTTCCTTATGCTTCAGGAGTTGGGAGCTTGATGTATGCGATGGTCTGTTGTAGGCCAGACATCGCTCATGCAGTAAGTCAGGTTAGCAGGTTCATGGCGCAGCCTGGCAGGGAGCACTAGAGAGCTCTGAAGTGCATATTCAGATACCTGACGGGTTCAGTTGGAGTTGGCATCTACTACGGACAGCGAAGAGGTGCAGTGGGATACTCTGACATGTCCAGGGAGGCTCAGGGGCTGATTGGCGGTTATGTAGATGCAGACTTTGGTGGAGATGTGGATACCCGGAGGTCTACGACAGGCTTCATCTTTAGCCTGTATGGAGGTCCTATTTCTTGGAGATCGAGTCTGTAGCCTATCACGGCCCTATCCACTACAGAGGCGGAGTATATTGGGCTAACAGAAGCAGCTAAGGAGGCAATTTGGCTGAAGGATTTATTGACGGAGATGGGCCTTACTCAGGAGGCCATTAGAGTGCACTGTGACAGTCAGAGTGCACTTCTACTAGCATAGAACTCAGTCTATCATGCAAGGACAAAGCACATCGACATTCGGTATCATCGGATCAGGGAGCTTGTGGAGGATGGTGAGGTGAAGCTGGTAAAGGTACACACCAAGGAGAACCCAGCTGATGCACTTACGAAGGTACTTCCACGGAACAGCTTTCAGAGATGTGTTGAGCTGATGCGGCTGATGGACAGAGTGGAGCTGGTTGAGGCCTTGGGACACCAAGGTGGAGATTGTTGTGATCCAGGTGGTGTGCCCAAGGCCCAAGGGACCAAGGCTAAGGCCAAGGTCCATTATTCATGAGGGCTTTATGGAGGCCCTAGGGCTAGTTAGGCCCTAGGTTGAAAGACTGTGGGCCTTTCGGGTTCTTGAGGTCTAGGTTATGTGGGCCTCAAGGGACCAACTCTTTATGGGTCAGGTCTGGGCCCAGGATAGGTGAGATTAGGTCGAGTCATGGGTGTACATGGGCTTGGGTTAACCTAATCTCCTATAGAGTTGGTCAAGGGAGTTTTGGGTTTGGGTCACTTGACCCTGTGTTTATATATACATGTACTGTATATAGGTTTGATTAAGCCAAAAAAATACAAGACTCTTTCTCCCAAGTCTCTCTCTCTCTCCTCCCTCTCTCTCCAGCCATTCTCCATGCCCCAGGAGCAACAAATCCTAGGGTTTCTTGCCGTCAGGTCCTAAAAAGGAAAGAAAAGCAAGGAGGCGCTAGCCCCTTCCCCCTTGCAGCCGCCAACCAGATTGCTCCCCTCCTCTCTTGCAGCCGCCCAAGCATCAGGTTCAGGATCTGAAATCCTTTGAGAAGAGGTTGATACAAGTTTCTCTCAGATCTGGAGTTGATCTGAGGTCGTTTGAGGTGCGGGTGAGATCTCCATCAACAGATCTACAAGAAAGGCTGCAGCAGGACATATCTGTAAGGTCTGTCTCCATCTACCTTCTTCCCTATCTAGAATGCCCCGATTCGAGATCTACGAATTGGAAGACCTCGGTCCAGGCTGATCTAGTTGGGTACCAGATCTTGAATTTTTTAGAGGTGATTTCAGAGGCATTCTTCATCTGGAACGAAGGGCTGACGAAGAAGATAGCAACCAGGCTGATTTCATCAAGGGCCTTCAATCAAGTCCAGAAGTCTCCAGATTTGTTCGTTGCTAGTTCCACTGCACCCAAGGTCCGTGGGAGGAGCCAGGATCATACTCCAACACTAGGGATCATGGCAACTATTGCATACTCATAAAAAAAAAATTTCACAAGCATGCAAAACATCTCATTATGCTATCATACAGCAACAATGAATATAATTAATTCAATAGGTTAAGTTTAAATTTAGTCATTTAAATTTCAACTTTAACATCTTAATAAATTTAATGATATTCGAAAGGTCTTACATCAAATTAAATCAATTTTTAATCCAAAATAAAATTATTGAGACTGTGCTTCTAATCACTCTCCCATACATATTTCCATATCATCGTAGTTCTCAAGATCTGTAAAAGCAGTAAAATAGGAGGTAATGAGCTAGACAGCCTAGTAAGCAATGAATATCTTTAACTAAGTAAATCATGCAATATTTTATATATGTCAATCAAAGTAACATCATAAGTAGGTCGATTCAAAATTCATATCTTAATGTAAAATAGTATCAAGTATTCATACATAGGATTTCAATTCATATACCTTAAGTTCATAAATCACAATTACATCAAATTCTTAGGTTCTTCTTGTCAACCTTAAGCTATGACCACATTTTTTATGGTGACAAGGTCATAATATTGCATATCTTCTTACGGTGGGCCATGTATCATCTTATGGCAGACTACATGTCAACTTACGATCGACTATATGTCATCTTGTAGCCTACTGCATATCATCTTGTGGCGTGCTGCATATCATTTTGCAGCATGCTATATATCATCTTACAGCATAATTTATAGGAACTGTGAATCTACTAGTGGTTTTTTACAGATGTGCTAGCAACATGTCACATATTTGCTTTGCGACATAGTTCTTTACAAAGCTAGGTGGATAATTCATATCATCATCTAATTCCATATTTTATTCGGTATTCATATCATCATCTAGTTTTATATCTTATTTGACAATAATATAGATAAATAATAAAATATCAATCAAATCAGATGATTCATCTTGATCACGTGTCATCATAATCATTTAGAAAGTAAAAGAATTTTTCAATATTCTTATATCTTGCATCACATTCACATCATAAAATAATACAATTCAAAAACTTATCAATTTATTAATTTATAATTTATCAGATAAATTTAGTAAAGGTGAAATATTGCTTACCTTATATGTATTCCAATAAACCCACATAATTCTAAAAATATTCTTTTCAAAATTTTCAATTCATAGATCATATCGCAGTATCCCATTGTCAGACATCCACAATCCTATATAGAATCAAGTCTAATAATTAGAAAGAATACGAATAATTAAAAAAGATAGAATGATGGTAGTCACATCCAATGGTCTCAGTTAGTCTCATTATTCAATTTCATCCGATCAAAATTCAATTAGAACATAGGTGGTTTAACATATGTCAAGGATGATCAAATTAGTATTGTCTAACAAGAGTCAAAATGAAGATTGGTATATCGTCCCATAATTAGAGTTCGATCAAATATTTTTATTCAATCAAGATCATCAAAGATACAAAGATTCAACAGAGATCAATAAAGATCGAATCTTATACATCTCAATAAAAACTCAGATGGTATGGATATGCTACTTGACGAATAAGGTGGTTCAAAGTTTAGCATCTAGATTAAATCAAATTCGAAGTGATAGGGCCAAAAATCCTTCATTGAGTTCATAAATCAAGTGGAGAGCAAAAATTAGAGGAGAGAGAAATAATCGAGAGAGAAAAAATCATAAAGAGAGAAACTAAAGAAAGAAAAATTAGAGAGCGAAAGTTTTTGTTCCTTTCTTTCTTTTTCTTTTTTTCTTTCTTTTTCTTTCTTCTTCGTTGGTGGAACAGGGGACATACTTCCCCGACCTTTCACCGGAATCAATGGCTCAAAGCCATGACAGCCATTGCCAAGGTTGCAAATCATGACAATGCAATCAAGCATCCCTCGCTCAACGACCGACGACAGCTATCATCATCGAAAAATCCCAAAAACCAATATTAAAATAGTGAAAATAGAGATTCCTAAATCTGCTTCTTTCCCAAACTAAAAGGGATTCCTAAATCTGCTTCTTTCCCGAGCTAAAAAGATTTAGCTTTATCAGAAGATGATGGCCGAGAATGCAGCCCATGATGGTGCAACCCACGATCCCTGGTCCGATGATCAATGGCTTTGAATGACACCATAAATCAAGACAACATAGACGGCAAAGACAAGGCATATTAAGATCCAATTTTTTTCATAAATTTTTTAGCTATAACCGTTTGAAATCATAGCCAAGGCATACTAAGATCCAATTTTTTTCATAAATTTTTCATAAAAGGGATTGGGAGAAAAGCGATTTGAAAGATCTTACCTTGTTTCTGACAGACCCCTCTTGTCTCTCACTCATGCACCCTCTCCAAGGACTTGATGATGATTTTTCAATGAACAGACCCACTCACAAATAAAAGGCACAATAGGGGGAGAATGATGGCGAGAGATGGAGGGATATCACCGATGGGTGTTCAAAGAAGAGGGACACCTCCCCGCATAATAGAGCTTAGAGTTTCTTTGGTTCCACCCCGATTCCCATCGGAGAAGAAGACTTCTGATGAAATCTTCTTCCTCCCTTTTTTTTTTTTTTTTTAAATACTTTAAAATCCATACAGACTTTATTTGGCTACTATTTGAAATGAGCTGGGTCAAATTGAATTGAGGTATCACATTGGAACTGTGGTTTTACCGTGTCCCAGTCCCCCATTCTCTTCATTGATGCTGGCTGCCATTTGGTCTACCACACACATCATAAAGCGTCCAAGTTTCTTTATTCCACATGATGGTACTGGTGAAAGAAAGAAGGCACAAACATATTTCTAAAATAATTCACAAATATGCTTGTCATGTTGCTGCATATAATAACCAACATGATACATAAGGCAACCTATTCTCATGAATTTGACCTTCCGCCGGCATCCCTCCCGTTCGATACCAAAGGTTTTTGAGACTCCGGCAGGTGATCCACATACAAGGCATGTATCATTTCGACGTAATGATTGATCTTTTCTGCTTCCCAATCATCAGTTTTTATGGGTGGGAGGTATTTCACTGTGAGAGGTGCTGGTCTGACTCGCAAACTGTTTTTTCTCCAAGCTAGATGGGTACCCCTCAGCACCATTGGAACTATCGGCAACCGTGTCTGAAGTGCTATGTGAATAAAACCCTGCAACAGAAAATGAAGAGATGAGAAGCACATGCAGAAAAATAAAATGGATAAACACACAAATATACAAGCATGTTATGATAGTTGCCTTCTTAAATGGAAGCAGCCTTCCTGTTTTCGATCGAGTACCCTCTGGAAAAATGATCAGCGATAAGTTTTTCTTGACAATTGCTTGTGATGTCTGAGCTCAAGAATGAAAATTCAATAAGAATCATATAAAAAGACATGGTGAAAAAGATATGGCTGTTAGACGCAAAGATAACCTCTTTAATTGACTCAATGGCGGCAGATGGGTTGGACCGGTCTATTCGCAGATGGTTTGCCAATACATAAATCTGCCCAAAGAGTGGGTACCAAATGATCTGCACAATTAAAACATGCAGTTGTTCACAATATTCAGATTGAAACTCATGGTGCTTGGAGTTCTTTTTTTTCATGTTTCCTTCAAAAATTACTAACAGATTTGAGGATATCCTGACACATGAGATCATACTGAAATTAAAAGCAAATGGATTTAGGAAATTATAGGAGTTGAATGAGTATATATCACTAACCTCCTTTTTAGCTATGCCTACGGTACCCTTTGGAATCAACCACATGATGAGGAAAATGTCTACAGGCGATGCATGATTACAGATGTAGATAGCCCTTGTGTTAGAGAATTCAGAACCTTCTATTGTTATTGGGTTCCCTAAGATCCACATCTGTAGACATGAGATGAATCAAAATCATAAGAGACAGTGCATGGCAATTATTAGCAAATTAAACAAGCAGCACCACAACCATAACCATAAACAATACCATCTAGCCTTTCCCTAATAATGAAAATAGATGCAGCAGGTAGACACAATCATGCTCTCACACAGTGAGAAGACACCAACTAAAGACTATATACCTCCATAATGTGGAAATCTGACTTAAAACAAGGTTTGTAATCATAAGAGATGATGCACAATAACCATAAATGTCAATCAAGGTTTGTGATCTCAAAATGCACCTGTTGGCATATCTATATGCATGCATGCTTGCATCTATATATGCATGCATGTAGGTATGCATGCAAAGTCCTCTGTGTATACTTACATATTGGGGTAGCCATTTAACAGTGCTTTTGCTTTACCATGCCTCTCTATATACTTAAATATTGTTGCAACCATTTCATTATGCTTTTGCTCAAAAATCAGTTCATTATGCTGACAATCCGACTCCAGCAAACTTTAATACTGATTAGCTTAAGTTGACTCACAAACGTGGCTTTCAGCAGTCTTAGAAGCATTGAGACTTTCTTGAGGCCTCTAGCACATCTTATCTCAAATAGCATTAGATGGTGAATGGTTGATGAAACTGAACCAAAATAACTTCGGATGGTTATGGAATTGAGTTACAACAGGACATCTATTTATGGAGACTGAAGCTACAGCCCTTCCTACTTCACAAACATTTCATCATCTCCTGCTTCACAAGCATTTCATCATCCATCTATTGGGCTAGATATTAGTCCTTTTTTGTTCTTTAGACTTCAAGAACAGAGGGAAATCATTTTCCAGACTTTTCTGTCAAGTGGCCAGGGGGTATCAATTAATTTTGGATTATTTTATTTTAAACTGTAACCAGACCACGGTCAATGTTTATTGCACTTTTTGCCTTTCTCTGGTCTGCAATTCATCGACATCAACTTCTTGGACAACATTTTAAACACATGATTTTTGGTAACTTGTTTCCAAGAAGCATCAGAGGTTGATCTTGCCTACCAACTTCTGGTTCAGATATTGGATACTCAAGCCATTTCCTCAATTGATTGCAAGACTCATAATCAGGGTTTTCCATACCGGCCCGAACCGACTGGTACGGAGCGTACTGAACTGAACCGAGGGGAAACCGATGCGGTTCACCCTCTATTTTTGGTAAATGAACCAAACCGCACCGAACCGAGCCAGTTCGGTGCGGTTCGCTGTCGAACCGCTCGAAACCGAGCGATTCCACTTGGTTCAGGTTGATACAGCTTGGAATCGAGCCATACTAACAACATCATGTGGAGGGGAGGGTTGGGGGTGGGGGGGGAGGAGTAGGGGGTGGGGGGCCCCGGGGGGGGGTGGCTTTGTCTCCCTTCAGCCTGAGACCCTTAGAAACCCGAGAGCAGACTCTTAGGTTCTCAAAGTTCAATGACGGGTGCGACGGGCTCCAAAAAAAAAAAACATAAGGAAAAATTCAGAAAAAATTTCACAACTCTTTCGATAAAGTGACAAATTTTGATCGAAAGTAAGGTAATCCTTCCTTCTGCCTCTAAATATTTTATTTTTTCATTTTTTTTTGGCCAATAACTGCTAAAAAGTAAAAAAATAAAAAAAATCATGCCAAAATTTATGATTTTGATATGATTTCATTATATGTTGTAGATCATTAGATGATCTACATGATGACACTAAAATTATTAATTTTTATTAATTATTTTTTAATATATATATATTAAAAAATTTATTAAAAAATTAAATTCAAAAAATATAATATCAAAAAATTATTAAACTGTCGTATTTTATTAAACTTGCAGAAATAAATAAGAAGAAGGATTCATAGCGTGAATAGAGATGCAAATGGTGTGACAGTTCAAAGGAGGGATGACTAGGTTGAAGTAGCATTTGGCTAATGGTTATCGAAATGTGGCTGTCGAAAATATCCACAGGAGGTCCGACAGCTTGTGAAGAAATATTTCGTTGATCAGAAAGCAACGAAGAAGAGGACAAAGGAGAAGAGGACAGAGATTGACCGTCGAGCTGGAAAACCACCTTCTTATCATTTCAGAAAGTCAGAGGCCTCTACTCCATATGACAAGGAGGCAAAGATTGAAGCTGCCATTCAAGCAAGTCTGGATGATCAGTATAGACTGGAGGAGATGGCTAGATATAAAGAGCGATTTGGACTATCATTCTATGAATCGGCTCCATATGAGTTTAGGAGGACCACCTCTGTCAGGGAGCCAATCAATAAAGGGACGAGGGATATTTCATTGATGCTAGGGGCTTTTGATAGTAGAAGGAGATCCGACATAGATATTTCAGTTGGGGCCACCATTCATAATGTAGATCCACATGCTTTTCCTAGTAAGCATTCAAAACAGCAAAGGATTGATACTATGCTGAAAAAGATAAGAAGAAGGATATGTGACGAGCTATTAGATCATGATTTCATTTTAGCCACATTCCAGCAAATGCAGTAGGCAATCTTACTATCAGTCTGCCATTTCAGCAATACAGACTGTCGATCTTGATGTAGATTCTCCAGCATCCTGAGATATCCATGGTCAGCTTCTTGACAGCAATAAAGAAGAGTTGGAGAGATGGATCTCTTCTTACAAGAGTAAATAGCCCATATACGGATTGACGGTGATGTGTCATCGGTTGGACCGATCATACTAGATGAAGTATCATAAATTTTTTAATATATTATGATAAAATATTTTTTCATAAATTAATTGATGTTTCAAATAAGATGCACGACACCGCATACATCCTTAGACTGATGGAGGTGATTGATTCAATTGGAGAGCAAAATATCGTGCAGATCGTCATAGATAATGGGCTGCAATATAAAGCCGCTAGCGAGTTGCTGATGGAGCAGCGATCGCATATTTACTAGACACCATGTACTGCACATTGCATTGACCTCATGTTAGTGGATATTGAAAAGCTTCGTAGAGTACAGTAGATAGTGGATACAGCCCAGTTTATTACTAAATTTATCTATAATCATACATGGGTACTGTAGGAAAAGGTGCAGGATTTCATGCATGAATTTCAAAATATTTTTGAAATATAACGCAACAGAACATGTAAATTAAACAATTTAATCTACAAATGCATGTAATCAAATTACTAAATCCTACAATTAGGATCTATAACATGTCATATTGCATTTATAAATCAGAAAATAAAAGCTTTGGTATTGATCAAATCAATACCCTAGATCTAAAACAGTTTTAGATCTAAAACCTAGATCACATCTAGATAAGAAAAGAGATCAGATCTCTTACCTTCATGCGGGTCGAGAACTCCGTAGTTAATTTTCTTTGTTGCCTTTGGAGCCGCACACGCGTCCGGCCTCTACAGGAGATCCATACTAGGCTGCAATAAAATCGGAGGTTCGTCGAACGAAGATCCACTCGAAGTGCTAGCTTCTTGCAGATCCCTCCGGATGGTTAATCTAAAAAATATTCTTCAGATCTCTTGGACATTCTAAGAGATGAAGAATATGAGGAATAAGGGAGAAGTCAAACTCTTTGACCTCCCTAAAATCAGAAATAATCTGTAAAAGAAAAAAGATCCTAAGAGAAGACAGTTCTTCTCTTTCAGTACATCAACGATTGATGTCCCGAGAACATCTCTATGCTAGGATATGAGAAGACCTCTAGATATTTCCCAATTTTTCAGATCTTATGATATCTGATTTTTCTCATAGAAAAATCTCATGATTTATGGAGAAGAAAGGTTCTAAAAGAAATCTTAAGAGAAGACCTTCTTTTCTTCTTCTCTCATCAGAACATGATCAGATCATGTCCAAAATTAGATCACCATGCTCCAACTAATTAGAGCATAAATTCACCATGCCTTCCCTCTCTCTTTCAGATTTTTATCATATAAAAACATAAAATAAAGAGAATAATCTGAAAAGAAAATAATAAGAGAAAACAATCTTCTCTTGCCTTTTCTTTTTACAAGACATCAACTTTTGATCTCTTGATAGAAGACTCTTCTCCAAGAAATTTGATGCCTCAAACCACCCATTCCATCCTCTCTCTCTCAGATTTTATCACATAAAAAACACAAAAAACAAAAAGAGAATAATATGAAAGAAAAACAATGAGAGAAAACAGTCTTTCCTCTTATCTTTTTTCTCTACAAGACATCAACTTTTGATCTCTTGATTGAAGACTCTCCTCCAAAGATTTTGGCGCCACAAACCACTCATGCCATCCTCTTTCTCCTCTGGTTTTTTTATCTATTTTTCACCAATTTTTGACTACCTATTTCATCTCATATGAGGCGGCAACTTTATATACGACAGATTAGGTCAAAAGACCTAATCGACAAGGAGTCCATGGGGCGTCCAACTCTTGGACGCCCCTTGCCTTATCTATTTCGTGGAGAGCATGAAAATAACCTCAAAAGGGGCGACAAAAAGAAGGGATAAGGATGGAGGAAGTTGGCGCATGAGAAGAGGGAAGAGTCCTTGTGAAGAGGGACTCTTTCAAACAAAGGAGATAAACCTAAAACACTTTCCATAATTAGCCAAATCTCTTTCCATATTGAATCAAATCAAATCTGATTCAAATCTCTAGAATAAGTAGTGTGAGATAACATTCCTTGGACGTGGATATCATAGAAAAATATCTAAAAATTAATTAGTGGGAGTGGGCTTGAAGTTTCTTAGGTGGCGCAAGAGAAGAGATGGAGTCCTAGTCTAACTAGGATTCTTATGTAGATTAGATCAAACACTCTGAACCCAATCAACCTAATTAATGGTAATCCTAGTCCAACTAGGAGTTCATTTAAATCAGATTAAACCATATTTAATTCTGATTTAAATCCTAACTTAATTAGGAATTAGGTGTACACAACTGCTAGCAACGAACAAATCTGGAGACTTCTGGGCTCGATCAAAAATCCTTGATGAAATCAGCCTAGTTGCTGTCTTCTTCGTCAGCCTTTCGTTCCAGATGAAGAACGCCTCTAAGATCACCTCTAAAAAATTCAAGATCTGATACCCAACCAGATCAGACCTGGACTGAGGTCTTCCAATTCGTAAATCTCGAATCGGGACGTTCTAGATAGGGAAGAAGGTAGATAGAACCAGACCTTACAGATCTGTCCTGTTGCAGCCTTTCCTGTAGATCTGTTGATGGAGATCTCATCCGCGCCTCAAACGACCTCAGATCAACTCCAGATCTGAGAGAAACTTGTACCAACCTCTTCTCAAGAGATTCCAGGTACTGGACCTAATGTTTGGGCGGCTGCAAGAGAGGGGGAGACAAAGTGTTGGCGGCACAAAGGGGGAGGGGCTAGTGCATCCCTTGCTTTTCTTTCCTTCTATGGACCTGACGGCAAGAAACCCTAGGATTTCTTGCTCCTGGGGCGTGGAGAATAGCTGGAGAGAGAGGGAGAAGAGAGAGAGAGACTTGGGAGAAAGAGTTTCGTATTCCTCGGCTTAATCAAACCTATACAGTGCATGTATATATAAACACAGGGTCAAGTGACCCAAACCCAAAACTCCCTTGACCAACTTTATGGGAGATTAGGTTAACCCAAGCCCATGTACACCCATGATTCGACCTAATCTCACCTATCCTGAGCCCAGACCTGGCCCATAAAGAGTTGGTCCCTTGAAGCCCACATAACCTAGACCTCAAGAATCCGAAAGGCCCACAGCCTTTCAACCTAGGGCCCAACTAGCCCTAGAGCCTCCATGAAGCCCTCATGAATGATGGACCTTGGCCTTAGCCTTGGTCCCCTGGGCCTTGGGCACACCATCTGGATCACAACAATCTCCACCTTGGTGTCCCAAGGCCTCAACCAGCTCCACTCTGTCCATCAGCCGAATCAGCTCAACACATCTCTGAAAGCTGTCCCGTGGAAGTACCTTCGTAAGTGCATCAGCTGGGTTCTCCTTGGTGTGTACCTTTACCAGCTCCACCTTGCCATCCTCCACAAGTTCCCTAATCCGATGATACCGAATGTTGATGTGCTTTGTCCTTGCATGATTGTTGCCCAGCTATGCAACCCAAGAGGGGGGGGTGAATTGGGTTTCTAAAAATTTTAAGCCCAACAGATTACTTATGAAGATCAAAACAAAGACTTTAATTCAATATTAATTACCTAAAGCAGGAATGCAAGAATATAATAAAGAAATAAAGTGAAGCGATAAAGCACACCACAAACACAAGGATTTATAGTGGTTCGGTGCTAACCTTGCACCTACATCCACTCCCCAAGATCCTACTTGGGAATTTCAATCCACTATCCTTTGTATTCAACCCGAATACAAAACGTCGGAAACTCCGACACTAGCTATCCCAAGCTAGATCACTTGTTTCCCGGGTACAAGTAAACCCAAAACACTCCGATTTCAGATTCGGATCAACCTTTCCTTGTTTTGGAAATCCTCCAAAAACAAGAACAAAAACTCACAAAGAGTTAGAAAATTTAGAGCACAGATTAATACAATAACAGCTCCTTAAATGAGCGAATATAACAATAAAAGTTTTACTCAAATGAAGAACCCCTTTTTCGGATTTTCTCAAAGTGGATGAACGCTTGAATGCTTGAGAAGAGGTTGATTGTTGATTGAAGATCTCTTGAAAGCTTTGAAACGATCTCTAGATCAAGGTTGAAACAATAGGCGTGAAGAATTCTCTCCTTGAAAGATCTTGCTTTTCTCTTTCACAATCTCTCTGGTATATTGTGGATCCTCTCTCTTTTTTTTTTTGGATTTTTCGTTGATCTCAGACTTTTTCTTGCAAATTTCGGATCCTTTCTTCTGTTCTTCTCGTTTTTTGATTTCACGTTTGATCCGCTATTTAATCTGCAATTTCTTTCATCATTTTAAGCATTTTGTAGCATTAGAAGCAAGAGAAAACAATTTAGGTAGATAAAGAGCCGTTAGAGGATTTTTAGGAAGCATAAATGGCAATTAAAACGGGCAAAAAAATAGCCGTTGCTGACATTTCCCGTCGCAGGGGTCGACTCATGAGTCGACTCATGCTTCAGGGGTCGACTCATGAGTCGACCTCTGTTGCAAAAATCAGAGAATGTGTTTTTGGAAATTCTTGGCTCAAATTAGCAGGGGTCGACTCATGCCTTGTGGGTCGACTCATAGGTCGACTCACAGGTCGTGCCAAGCCAGAAAACTAGCGTGCCAAGGAGAATTTTTGCATGCCAATCAGCTCACAGTGCCATGAGTTGACTCATGAGTCGACTCATGTACTTCAAACCTTCATAACTTCAAAAATATAAGTCCAAACACAATGAAATTTTCACCAATAGATTTCAAATCATTTGTTCTACCAAATGGTACTATCAAATCAGGATTTTAGTAAAATTACGATTTTGCCCTTGAAGAGCATAAGGACTTTTTCATTTTAAAATTATTTGTATCCCTTCAATCTGCTTTGTAATCATCAAAATCAATCTAGGAGCAACAATCTCCCCCTTTTTGATGATGACAAAATATTTGAACAAAAA
This sequence comes from Elaeis guineensis, assembly GCF_000442705.2. Lineage (NCBI taxonomy): Eukaryota > Viridiplantae > Streptophyta > Magnoliopsida > Arecales > Arecaceae > Elaeis > Elaeis guineensis. Next base: position 66,180,222 of record NC_025997.2, read on the forward strand.
TATTTATGTTAATGCATTAATTTCAAAAGAATCCATTATAGGTGTATATGCTTGAAAAGAGTATGATTCTTTTGGCATGTAATATAAATGCAAAAATAGTTTGTCCATTTTCTTAAAGATTTGAAAAGGGTATTAGATCATTTTGAGTTTAAGATATATCAGAGCAAGAGAAGAGAAATAAATTTTGCAATGTATCAGAGCAAGAAAAATAATTTTTACAATGATATTAGAAAAGATTTTATAATGTATCAGAGCAAGAAAATTTTATAATATATCAGAGAAAATTTCACACTGTATTAGAGCAAATGTCATAATTTATCAGAGAAACTTTCACACTGTATCGGATTAAATTTTATCATGTATCAGAGCAAGTTAAAAGAAATTGTAGGGTGTATCAGAGTAAAACAAATTTCTTAAGATGTATCAAGGTGAATAAAATTTCAAAAGATGTATCAGAGCAAGTTTGAATTTTGAAATATATCAGAGCATATAAAAAAATTACTTATTTGCATTGTACTTATGATTTTGCTTTTGATGGATGGCTTTTTGTTTAAGTTCTGTCTGATACCAAATTTCGATACCAAATTTCTCAAAGTTTTGTTTAATCTTTCAATCCTTGTTTTTGTTTAATTTCTCCAATATTTATTTAATTTCTCCAATATTTGTTTTAATCTTCCAATCTTTGTTTTTGTTTAATTTCTCCAATATTTATTTAATTTCTCCAATATTTGTTTTAATCTTCCAATCTTTGTTTTTGTTTAATTTCTCCAATATTTATTTAATTTCTCCAATATTTGTTTTAATCTTCCATTCTTTGTTTTTGTTTAATTTCTCCAATATTTATTTAATTTCTTCAATATTTATTTTAATCTTCCAATCTTTGTTTTTGTTTAATTTCTCCCCCTTTTTCTCATAATTTAGGGTTTTGTTTTTTGTCTAATTTTAATTTTTGTTTTTGTTTAATTTCTCCCCCTTTTTGACATCATCAAACATAGTTAACTCTTCCTTTTCTTTTTCTGAAATATTCTTTATTTTCTTCCTCTTTAGAGTTTTTCACAGATGTTTGCTCCCCCTTAATATAGCAATTATCAACAGCAAACAACAACAAGGAGAAGACAATATTTCAACAAGAAGAAAATATATAACCAAAATATGATCATTACAAAGAGGTAGAAATATAGGTAAAAAATGATTCCATTAATATCATAATTGTTTCAATACATAGTTCTTAAAAATAAAATTCAACCAGCTAATTGTCAATACATGGCCTCGAGGTATAGATCCTAGAACAAAATACTAACACCTAGGATCTAGTAATGATCAAGATAGGTCAATGATCGGAGTCATCAGATATAGGGTGAGGAGATGATGGATCAGAAGTGCATCCTCTACCCCGTCTGCCTCTGGCACGAGCAGGAGAACGAG